>NC_045443.1:52788344-52831039 GCF_002776525.5 Piliocolobus tephrosceles
TCACCTGAGGTCAGGAGTTCGAGACCAGCCTGGCCAACATGGTGAAATCCCATCTCTACTAAAAATACAAAAAGTAGCTGGGCATAGTGGTGTGTGCCTGTAGTCCCAGCTACTCAGGAGGCTGAGGCAGAAGAATCGCTTCAACCCAGGAGGCAGAGGTTGCCATGAGAAGAGATCATGTTACTGTACTCCAGCCTGGGTGACAAGAGTGAAACTCCGTCTCTCTCTTTTTTTTTTTTTTTTTTTTTTGAGACGGAGTCTTGCTCTGTCACCAGGGTGGAGTGCAGTGGTGCGATCGATCTTGGCTCACTGTAAGCTGTACCTCCTGTGTTCAATTGATTCTCCTGCCTCAGCCTCCCGAGTAACTGGAACTACAGGCACACGCCACCACGCCCAGCTAATTTTTGTATTTTTAGTAGAGATGGGGTTTCACCATATTGGCCAGGATGGTCTCGATCTCTTGACCTCATGATCCACCGCCCCGTTGTCGTTCCAAAGTGCTGGGATTACAGGCATGAGCCTCTGTGCCCAACAAAACTCCGTCTCAAAAAAAAAAAAAGTAAGAGGAGGAACACATTCACTATAGGTATAATGCTTGTGTATATGGAGAGATGTGCTTTGCTACAAGGGTTTGTGATAAAGGGTTAATTATCTTAATTACTATGTTTTGTAAGAATCAATATTATCTTTTTTAGTTATTATTATTCGTTTCCTTAACCATAAACATCTAGAAGCTAAAAATGCCTAACATTCTGAGAATGCATCCCAGCAAGTCCCAGCCTCCTTTTCCTAGCCCTGCTCAAAATGGAGTCACTCTGGTTCAAACGCCTCTGACACATTGATCTAACCCAGTGAAAGGCAGTCTTAGGATTTGAACCCAGATCTCTGGGGGAGTTCCAAAGCCTTTGTTTTTTCCCCTCATTCTAGGGGGTCAAGAGAAAAGACAACTTTTTTTTTTTTTTTTTTTTTGGAGACAGAGTCTGTGTTGCCCAGGCTGGAGTACAGTGGCACTATCTCAGCTCGCTGCAACCTCCATCTCCTGGGTTCAAGTGATTCTCCTGCCTCAAGCCTCCCAAGTAGCTGGGATTACAGGCACGCACCACCACGCCTGGCCAATTTTTGTATTTTTAGTAGAGACAGGGTTTCACCATGTTGGCCAGGCTGGTCTCGAATTCCTGACCTCAAGTGATCCACCCGCCTGGGCCTCCCAAAGCGCTGGGGTTATAGGTGTGAGCCACCACGCCCGGCAGAGAAAAGAGAATTTTGATAGGAGGCCTGGGCACTGTGGCTCACACCTGTAATCCCAGCACTTTGAGAGGCCAACACAGGCAGATAGCTTGAGCTCAGGAGTTTGAGACCAGCCTGGGCAACATGGTGAAACTCCGTCTCTACCAAAAAAAAAAAAAAAATGCTGGGTTTGGTGGCAAGCACCTGTAGTCCCAGCTACCCTAGAGGCTGAAGTGGGAGGATCACTTGAGCCCAGGAGGTGGAGGTTGAAGTGAGCTGTGATCACACCCACCACTGCACTCCACCCTGGGCAACAAAGCAAGACCTGCCTCAAAAAAATAAAATGTAAAAGACAGGAAGAGGGAACTCTGCCAAATAGTGTATAGAGGGCAACTTGGGTAAGAAACAAGAGAAGGCCATTGGATGGGATGCTTTCTCTGGAGCAGTGTCAGGAGCACGTGCTGGGGCCCCAGAGTAAGGGGAGGAAGTAGAGACATCCAGGTGAGCAGAGGGAGAGCTGAGGTGAAGGCCAGGAGAATGGGACCCTCCTAGAGTAACACCAGGGGAAGGGGCTGAAAGCAAACTAGCAAGTGCAGAGTGGTGGCAGCAACTTGGTAAAGCAACAGGAGAAGAAATGAGAAGGCCAGGGAAACCCAGAGAACAAGCCTGTGTGGAGTTGAAAGCCAACGCATTTGTTACAGGAAAGGGGTCCCCGTCCAGACCACAAGAGAGGGTTCTTGGATCTCATGCAAGAAAGAATCCAGTGTGAGTCGCAGTGCAAGGTATAAGCAAGTTTATTAAGAAAGTAAAGTGGTGAGCCGGGCGCGGTGGCCCAAGCCTGTAATCCCAGCACTTTGGGAGGCTGAGACGGGCGGATCACGAGGTCAGGAGATCGAGACCATCCTGGCCTACACGGTGAAACCCCGTCTCTACTAAAAAATACAAAAAACTAGCAGGGCGAGATGGCGGGCACCTGTAGTCCCAGCTACTCGGGAGGCTGAGGCAGGAGAATCGCTTCAACCCTGGAGGCAGAGGTTGCAGTGAGCAGAGATCATGTTACTGCACTCCAGCCTGGGCAACAAGAGTGAAACTCCATCTCTCTTTTTTTTTTTTTGAGACGGAGTCTTGCTCTATCACCAGAGTGGAGTGCAGTGGCGCAATCTTGGCTCACTTCAACCTCCACCCCTAGGGTTCAAGTGATTTTCCTGCCTCAGCCTCCTGAGGAGCTGGGACTACAGGCACGTGCCACCACGCCCAGCTAATTTTTGTATTTTTAGTAGAGATGGGGTTTCACCATATTGGCCAGGATGGTCTCAATCTCTTGACTTCATGATCTGCCCCCCTTGGCCTTCCAAAGTGCTGGGATTACAGGCGTGAACCACCATGCCCGGCGAAACTCCGTCTCAAAAAACAGTAAGAGGAGGAATACATTCAACCTAGGTACAATGTTTGTATATATGGGGAGATATGCTCTGCTACAAGGGTTTGTGATAAACGATTAATTTTCTTAATTACTATATTTTGTAAGAATTGATATTATCTTTTTCTATTATTATTTTTGTTTCCTTAACCATAAATATCTAGTTTTTTTTGTTTTGTTTTTTGTTTTTTTCGAGATGGAGTTTTGCTCTTGTTGCCCAGGCTAGAGTGCAGTGGCACAATCTCGACTCACCACAACCTCCGCCTCCCAGTTTCAAGAGATTCTCCTGCCTCACCCTCCTGAGTAGCTGGGATTACAGGCATGCATCACCATGCCTGGGTAATTTTGTACTTTTAGTAGAGCCAATATTGTGCCACTGCACTCCAGCCTGGGCAACAGAGCAAGACTCTGTCTCAAAGAAAAAGAAAGAAAGATGAAAATGTTGTGGAGATGGATGGTGCTGATGGTTGCACAACAATGTGTATGTACTCAATGTCCCTGAATTTTATGTTACATATATTTTACTACACACATACACACAAAGAATGGCCCACTTCTACAGCCTGGAAAGTTGACACAGAGCCCTATGTGTTTGCTGGGCCGAAGGATAGAGGGGCCTCTTAGTGGGAAGTGGTTGATCTCAGACCTGGCCCTTCACATCCTTCAGATCCTCCAGCACCTGCTCCAAGTGCCTGACATCCAGATATGCCACCAAGCCATCCCAGCCAGCCCAGGCTGCTGCCCCTTGGTTGTCTGGCACCAGCTGGAGATAGGTGCACTGCAGCAGGGACCCTTGCCCCTCCGCGCCAAGCAAAGCCAGGTTGCCCTCCAGCTCCACTACGCCTCCACCTAGGCCCAGCGACACAGCATGGGGACCACAGACGTCTCAAGCAAAGGTGCAGCCTTCTGAGAACATGTAGGCATCAGCCAGACCCAGTGCCATGCACAGCAGCTTGTAGCCAGCACCCAAGCACAGGAAAGGGTAAGGGGATTTGAGGAAGGTGAGGAGGAAAGAAGGGATCCAGAATCAAGGGGAAAGAAGAGTTGAGAAGAGTTGGGAGAAGGGTGAGGAAAAACAGGAAAGTGGGAGACAGAGGAGGGTGAGAGGCATGGGGAAGGATGGGGGTAGGGGAGGCAAAAATGCATGAGGGATCAATGCTTCTTGGACTTCGGTTTAAAAAACATTTTCTTTAATGTTTGAAAAATAGGTGTAAGAGAGGAGTAGGGAGATGGAAGAGAAGGAGATAGGGATGGGAGGGAAGAAGGAAACAAGGATGCATCATCAAAGCCATCTCCCCACTGGGGAGGGCAAGGAGAATGGTGGATAAAATTCAAGGTCCAGAGGTTGGGTCTGAATTGGGGGCCTGAAATTTAAGTCCAGAGGCCTCAGCTTTGGATAAGGAGAGAGGCACGGTGCTTGATGGCATCTCTCAGACTGCAGGGTGAAGGAGGGACTGCACCTGCGCGTTCGCAGGTCCTGCTGGCAGCAAAGCTCATAGACCACCCCGCGGGGCTCCCCAGAGAGTGGGTTATAGGCCCCAGCACTAGCACTGAGTGCAGCCCCCAGGGGAATACTGTGCATGGGCTCCACGGCGACATCACCACTATGTACTTACTGGTTGGTGGAGATTGGGGAACACAAAGGAGTCTCCAGGCTGGGCGTGGTGGCTCATGCCTATAATCCCAGCACTTTGGGAGGCCGAGGTGGGTGGATCATCTGAGGTCCAGAGTTTGAGACCATCCTGGACAACACGGTGAAACCCCATCTCTACTAAAAATACAAAAATTAGCCAGGTGTGGCCAGGGCGGTGGCTCACGCCTGTAATCCCAGCACTTTGGGAGGCCAAGGCAGGCAGATCACGAGGTCAGAAGTTCGAGACCAGCCTGACCAACATGGTGAAACCCCCATCTCTACTAAAAAATACAAAAATTAGCCAGGTATGGTGGTACACGCCTATAATCCCAGCTACGCAGGAGGCTGAGGCAGAAGAATCGCTCTAACCCTGGGGGTCAGAGGTTGCAGTCAGCTGAGATCACGCCACTTCACTCCAGCCTGGGCAACAGAGTGAGACTGTCTCAAAAAAAAAAAAAAAAATTAGCCGGGCATGGTGGTACATGCCTGTAATGCCAGCTACTCGGGAGGCTGAGGCAGAAGAATCGCTTGAACCTGGGAGGCAGAGGTTGGTTGCAGTGAGCTGAGATCATGCCACTGTACTCCAGCCTGAGCAACAGAATGAGACGCCATCTCAAAAAAAAAAAAAGAAACAAGAAAGGAATCTCCAGTCACTGGGTGGCCATCTCTGCTCCAACTTTTTGAGGGAGGCCACACCCTTCATAATTGGCAAGACTGCATCACTATGGTACCCAGAACATATTGCCAAAGTCCCTTTATATCTCACTTCCAGGAAAGTGGGGCTCAGAGAGGTAAAGCCACTCACTCAGGGTCAACAGGTCAACCTGCAGGCAAGAATCAGGGTCTTGTGGGCCGGGCGCGGTGGCTCAAGCCTGTAATCCCAGCACTTTGGGAGGCCGAGACGGGCGGATCACGAGGTCAGGAGATCGAGACCATCCTGGCTAACACGGTGAAACCCCGTCTCTACTAAAAAAATACAAAAATCTAGCCGGGCGCGGTGGCTGGCGCCTGTAGTCCCAGCTACCCGGAGGCTGAGGCAGGAGAATGGCGTAAACCCGGGAGGCGGAGCTTGCAGTGAGCTGAGATCCGGCCACTGCACTCCAGCCTGGGTGACAGAGCGAGACTCCGTCTCAAAAAAAAAAAAAAAAAAAAAGAATCAGGGTCTTTTTTTTCTGGAGACGAAGTCTCACTCTGTTGCCCAGGCTGAAGTGCAGTGGCAATCGGCTCCCCAAAACCTGCACCTACCAGTTTCAAGTGATTCTCCTGCCTCAGCTTCCCAAGTAGCTGAGATTACAGGTGCCCACTACCACAACTAGCTAATTTTTTAAATTCTTTTTTTCCCCCCCGACAGAGTTTCACTCTCGTTGCCCAGGCTGGAGTGCAATGGCGCGATCTCAGCTCACTGTAACCTCTGCCGCCTGGGTTCAAGCGATTCTCCTGCCTCAGCCTCCTGAGTAGCTGGAATTACAGGCGTCCACCACCATGCTCAAGTGATCCACCTGCCTCGGCCTCCCAAAGTGCTGGGATTACAGGCGTGAGCCACCACACCCTGCCAGGGTCTTGATGTACCACTCCAGTGCTGTCACACCTGCTGCCAGCAAGAAGCTCTCTGAGGCCAGAAGCCCTGGTGTGAGACCTGGTTCTGCTGCTCACGAATGGGGTGACCTCTCCCCCTGAGCCTCAGTTTTCTCCCAGTTGAGTAGGAGGAAAACAACTCCCTTCCCCACCTCACAGGGCCGTTGTGAGGATTACAGAATAAATTAAGGGAACTGGTTTTATTACTTTAAGAATAGTGGCCGGGCCGAGTGCAGTGGCTCACGCCTGTAATCCTAGCACTTTGGGAGGCCGAGGTGGACAGATAGCCTGAGCTCAGGAGTTCAAGACCAGCCTGGGCAACACAGTGAAACCCCATCTCTACTAAAATACAAAAAATTAGTCGGCCATGGTGGCATGCACCTGTAGTCCCAGCTACTCGGGAGGCTGAGGCAGGAGAATTGCTTGAACCTGGGAGGTGGAGGTTGCAGTGAGCTGAGATTGCAGCACTGCACTGCAGCCTGGGTGACAGAGCAAGACTCCATTTCAAAAAAATTTAAAAAAAAAAAAAATGGTGGCTGGGCACAGTGACTCACGCCTGTAATACCAGCACTTTGGGAGGCTGAGGCGGGCAGATCACCTGAGGTTGGGAGTTCGAGACTAGCCTGACCAACATGGAGAGACCCCCGTCTCTACTAAAAATACAAATTAGCTGAGCGTAGTGGTGCATGCCTGTAATCCCAGCTACTGGGGAGGCTGAAGCAGGAGAATCACTTGAACCCAGGAGACGGAGGTTGCCATGAGCTGAGATGGCACCACTGCACTCCAGCCTGAGCAACAAGAGGGAAACTCCATCTCAAAAACAAAAAAAAAAGGAATGGTAAGGCTTGGCTGGATGTGATGGCTCACACCTGTAATCCCAACACTTTGAGAGGCTGAAGTAGGAGCCCAGGAGTTTGAGATCAGCCTGGGCAAGATGGTGAAACCCCATCTCTATTAAAAAAAAAAAAAAAACAGGATCAGGTGGCTCACGCCTGTAATCCCAACACTTTAGGAGGCCAAGGCAGGTGGATCACCTGAGGTCAGAAGTTCAAGACCAGCCTGGCCAACATGGCAAAACCCTGAATCTACCAAAAATACAAAAAAATTAGCTGGGCGTGGTGGCATGTGCCTGTAGTCCTAGCTACTCGGGAGGCTGAGGCAGGAAGATTGCTTGAAACCAGGAGACAGAGGCTGCAGTGAGCCAAGATCATGCCACTGCACTCCAACCTGGGCAACAGAGCAACACAGATCAGCCCATCTGCCAGCGTTTTGAGGTCCTTCTCCAAGGACCTCAAAAAACAAAAAAGAATGATAAGGCTTTATCATACCCTATTTTTAGACTCATGGGAATTAAAATTACTTTGCTTTGAAAAATATCTGGATACTCCACCCCAACTGATGTAGCCAAGGTAGGGGTGGGAGGGGTAATTCAGCCTCCTTCTGCCCCTCACGCTCACCTTGGCCTTGGCCTAGAACCCCCAATTTAAGCCTCAAGGTCTAGCTCCTCTCGCAACCCCACGCTCCAGCCCCACCCCTCACCAGGATCTGTCCTCAGGGCCCGCCTCAATTCCTTTCCCCATTTCTTGGGCCCCTAGTTCCTGACCTCTGGCCCCTCATTGTTACTCCTATCCCAGTCTCTTCCCAGCCAGTGCCATCATTAACAAGAGGCCCATCCAGATGCCCAGCTGGTGAGCGGGCAGGATGAACAGCTCCAGCCCATCCAGCTTGGGAGCCTCGTCCAGGCTCATGTCTTGCTTATGCACTCCCTTGGCCAGGATCTTAGCTGATATGTGGTTCTGGCCCAGAACCAGGCGCAGGAGCACAGAGGTATCTACCTGAGAATCACAGAGCCTCACAACTGAAGTTTTTCCTAGGATGGAACAGAGATGAACATAGGAGAAATGACAAAGAGGTGATGCTGGGGCTAGGTGGTTATCTCAGGTTTCTGTTCCTTGGGACTAAAAGGTTAAGAGGCCTAGGCAGGGGCTCAGGAAAAATTCATTCATGTATTCATCCATGTATGGGGAGCCTAAACATGGAGATAAGGAAGACATGTCCCTGCCTTCAGGGTGCTTACAACCTTATAGACACAGACAAAAAATATAGTGTGGTGAGAGGCTATGACAAAGAGAACCCCTGGATTCTGGAGGCTGCCTAGCACAGCCTGAGGAATGCATTGGGGCAGCAGAGGACCTGAGATACCTGCCAAAGAACAGCCTATGGCAGACTCACCCAGGCTGTTCTCAAACTGGTTGGGTTCTTCCCCATGGATGTGGTCTTGCAGCCCAGGGAACCAGGGGTGAGGAGTGCTGGCACCCCTTGTTACAGCCCAGACCAGTTTCTCCTGCCCTCACCAATTTCAAGTTCCCATTCCCAGATCCCAGCCAGACCCTCTGGTTATCCTCACACCCTCACCGTTCACACACACACACACGCCCCTCATCTGACAACTTTGACCTTCACTATCCTCTGCTTTCTCCTTCATTCCCTCTGGAGACAGAATTTCCTCCCGAACACTCCTGCAGTTCCCTCCTGCTTCCCAGCAGCTCCCTCACCTGGCAGCCCAGGCCGTGCTTTGTCGCCTCCCGGATCAGCCCATCTGCCAGCTTTTTAAGGTCCTTGGAGAAGCTGACATTTCACTCAGAACCGTTCTTTTCCTGGAGCAGCAGCTGGAATAGTGGTGCCTCCTGCTGGTAGCATTGGCCACTGCCAGAAACAGGGCCTACAATGAGGACCCACTATGGGCCCGGAGAGGGAGCAGTAGGTGAGAACTCAGGGAAGAGGTGGGGACCCTAGGGAGGCCAAGAATGAAGATAAGAAGCAGCTTGCACCCAGTGGAGTTGTAGAGCTGGCCTGCCATGAGAAGGGGAGAGGGGACAGATTGGGGATGAGCAGGAGGGAGGCCAGAGGCAAAGGAAGACATAACCCCAAATGATTCTTAGAGTCCCCCAGTTGTATCCTGCCACAGTGTCCCCCACCCCAAACACAAACTCTTTGGCCCCCTTCTCCCAACTCCCAACTTCTCTTAGAGGGCCTTGGGGCTAAAGAGGTTAACAGGACTGCCAAGTGATCCCAGCAAGATAATTGTAGGGTTTAGAATGTGGTGTGGGAGAGGACAGTAATTACAGTGACATCCTCTCTGGGGCTGCAGGATTTGTGGGCAGAGGACTGGAAGGGGTCCACTCTGCTAACACACCATCCCCAGCCCAGAATAGCCTCCCCACTCCCCCAGAGGCACATGCAGGGAGAGCAGGAGAGCTGGGGAGTAAACCTCTCCGCTACATCTCAATGAGATGTAGCCCCTCCCCTCCTTAGAAAGCCCTGCAGTGCCAAAGAATGAGTCCGCTGACCCTCAAAATAGAAACTTTAGGAGAAAAAAGGAAGAAGAGATAGGATTAGGGATCCTCCCCAGGGAGGAGAGAAAAATAGCTACTCCCCACTGAGCCTAGCTCTGATAGACAAGGCAGTTTGGGTGTGGAGGTGGCCATTGTGGTGAAGGTGCGGGGTGGCAGGAGTCCCTCCTTACAGGGTTCCCTTACAATGGTTCTCCTGTTCTGGCAGCAGCACTTCTGATCATGGTCCAGGCAACTCTGGCCTCAGACCCCGGTGACAGGCTCCAGGGAGCTGCAGCTCTTCCTGAGGATGTAGCAGACCATCTACCCAAGCACCTCTCTCTCTAGCAGGTCCTGAAACCTCATACACTCCCGCGGAACACAGCCGCCTTCTCTCCTGGCAGTTCATACATTTTAAGCCTAAATGCCTCCCTTAGGCTGTGACCCACATTTGCTATGAACCAGTCAGGACCTTGAAGAAGGCGGGCCTGAAGGTTGCCTGGGTAACTCTGGGAGAGGGGCACCCTTGGCAGGAAGACAGTTGCCAGGGAGACTAGGACAGTGGGCGGGGCCCCAAACCTTAGCATGTACTAGGATAAGGAAAGATCTAATGTCCAGATCCCTCCAAATTTCTTTTCCGTAAAGCCACCAGTGCCCCATTTTTAGGGAGTCTGGGGCAGCTGGAGTTCTGAAGCTCCTAAAAGAAACCACCCAGGGGTTAGTTCCTGAAACTCAGGGGATCCCAACAGGACCATACCTGAGGGAGCTCAAGGAAAGAGGCAACATCTAGGGGGCACTGGAGAAAGGACAAGGCTTAATGCATTATGATATAGAACTTTTCGAACTAAACGTCTAAAATGAAAATGTACAACGTATGCAAAAATAAAACAAGCCATGGTTTTAGTTCCACCTCCAAGGAGCTGATATTCCAGATTCTACCATCAGATGGCAGGCTTGTCCTCTTATTGGATTAAGTTTAGTCTTGGAAACTGAGAAGGCTATCAGGAGCTATAAATCCTTTCTGTCTCAAATGTTCCTGACTCTAATTCCCTGTATTTGGCAGATACCAATAATCCCTCATATACAAATACACTGTTTTGTTTCCCCTACCCAACTCTAAATGAATCAAATTCATTTAGCAGGGCTCATTCATTCTTTATTCAAAACTGTTAAGGAATACTTTGGTGAAAAAGTTATTGCTCATTCTGGTCTCCCAAGGTCAGGGTTGTACCTTGGAGTAACAGTAATAACTAATGCATTTAGAATAGTTTTTCAGACATTTAATCCTCATAACCTTATGAAATAGGTACAATATTGTTATCCTTGGCCAGGCACAGTGGCTCACGCCTGTAATCCCAGCACTTCGGGAGGTGAGGCGGGTAGATCACTTGAGGTCAGAAGTTCAAGACCAGTCTGGCCAACATGGTGAAACCCCGTCTTTACTAAAAATACAAAAATTAGCCAGGCATGGTGGCACGTGCCTGTAATACCAGCTATTCGGGCAGCTAAGGATAGGTGAATCGCTTGAACCTGGGAGGTGGAGGTTGCAGTGAGTCGAGACCTCGCCACTGCACTCCAACCTGGGTGACAAAGCAACACTCCATCTCTCTCTCTCTCTCTGTATATATACACACACACACACACATATATATATACACACACATACACACACATATATACACACACACATACACACACACATATATATACACACACACATACACACATATATATACACACACACATATATATACACACACACACATACACACACAATTATCCCCATCTTATAGGTGAGGAATCTGAGGTATAAAGAGGTTTAATAACTTGTCCAAGTTCACACAACCAGAAAAGTGAGAGAGCTGGGACTTGAGCCCAGCCAGCCTACTTCTAGTCTAGAAGCTAGGTGATTAATCTCCATACCTCACAGAATGGTGCAGATATATCTGGAAGCAGCAGCTACTCTATACCTGAAGTCAGGAAAGGATTCTTGGATGGGATCTATGCTGAGACCTAAAAAAAGAGTAAACTTGGCCAAGAGATTGGTGGGTGGAAGGGAGTGGAAGTAGTCGGGTGAGTTGTTCCAGGAAGAAGAAACAACCTGTGCAAAGATTCAGAAATGATCAAGAGGACAAGGGTGAAACACGACATTCAGGTTTCTAGCCTGGATGATTGTCATTCACTAAAGTGAAAAGCTGCAGGATGGGACACATTTTAGGGAGAAAGAAAGGAGGAGTTCTCTAACCTGTGATGTTTGAAGTGCTTTGAAACACCCAGATTGAGATACCCAGGAGGCATCTGGCCTAGAGTTCTGGCTGGTCCTGTTTACTTTTTCTTTTCTTTCTCTCTTTCTTTTCTTTCTTTCTTTCTTTTCTTTCTTTCTTTCTTTCTTTCTTTCTTTCTTTCTTTCTTTCTTATCCTTCCTTCTTTCCTCCTTTCTTTCTTTCTTTTTTTTTTTTGACAGAGTCTCATTCTGTTGCCCAGGCTGGAGTGCAATGGCATGATCTCAGCTCACCGCAACCTCCACCTTCCAGGTTCAAGTGATTCTCCCACCTCAGCCTCCCGAGTAGCTGGGACTACAGGCACACACCACCATGCCTGACTAATTTTTGTATTTTTAGTAAAGACGGGGTTTCACCATGTTGGCCAGCCTGGTCTCGAACTCCTGACCTCAGGTGATCCACCTGCCTCAGCCTCCCAAAGTGTTGGGATTACAGGCATGACCCACCGCGCCCAGCCTACCTAGTGTCTTTTCTAGTTTATTTGTTCTCTGAGGAAAGGAGCTGAGTCTTACTTACTTTTGCATCTCATTTATCTTTGCACCTGCCACTAGATACATGTTTGGTGAGGAAGTGAAGTCTGTACTACCTTCTCTAAGGGAGGAGAAGAAGGTGACACCAACTTTGCTCTCACAGCCTTTCCAATTTTGCTGAAGAAATGACATCAGAGAAACATTTTAGAAAATAGGATATGCCAGAATATGTGCTAAAGGCAATCACTGCTCTGGAAAATCAGAAAGGAAGAATCATGAAAGAGAAGAAGCCCATGAAGGCCACTATCAATTGCTTATATGTAATCCCCACAACCAGTTAAGGGTAGGAATTGTGACCCCCATATTATAGATGAAGAAACTTGATGAAACGCTGAAATGCCCATGTCTTGGTTGAAAGCAAGGGAGGGAACAAGCTGTCTAAGTTTTTATTCCAGTCTGTTTTGGTTTCAGTTTCTGTTGCCCATGGAAATGGATTGTCTCTTCAAAGCTCCCCAGCTTGGTCCTCCTAACCCCTACCCAACCTCCTCCCCTCATACCCAGATCCCCAGTTTCTTCCCTTATTTTACTCCAGTTCCTCAACCCAACTGTATCCTTATGTCTGGTACTCCTGATGCCTATGCCAACCCAACTTTAAGATATCTTATTGGGCTTTAATTCCAGAGAGGAAACCAATGCCCCTCTCTTCTGAGAAGCCCAATAATAAAGTTCATCAATTTATTAAATAAACATTGTGGATGCCAGGAAATTAGCAAGACCTGATTCCTTCAAACATTTTTTTTTTTTTTTTTTTTTTTTAGACGGAGTGCCTCTCTGTCGCCCAGGCTGGAGTGCAGTGGCGCCATCTGCCATCTCAGCTCACTGCAAGCTCTGCCTCCCCGGTTCACACCATTCCCCTGCCTCAGCCTCCCCAGCAGCTGGGACTACAGGCGCCCGCCACCATGCCCGGCTGATTTTTTGTATTTTTAGTAAAGACGGGGTTTCACTGTGTTAGCCAGGATGGTCTCGATCTCCTGACCTCGTGATCCACCCGCCTCGGACTCCCAAAGTGCTGGGATTACAGGCATGAGCCACCGCACCCAGCCTGACCCAAACATTTTCAATTTGACTATTGCTCCTGGGCTTTCAGATCCAGAAATAAGCCTGGAAAACCTAAAGTCAGAAGTTAAGCACCTTCAAAACAGTTTTTCACCTTAGTACTGTTCTACTGTGCTCTCTGGCTGTGTCCCGGGTCACACCTGAAGACTAGGGCTGGTCCCACATCTGTATTTCATCTCATACATCTGAGCGCAGGCTTCTCTCCCATGTTCACCCTTGCAACCTCCAGCCCCTTCTCAGACTTCTCAGACCCTGCAGATCCAAAGATATAGCTAGAAATCCAGAGATCCAGATTTCTCCCCAAGTATAGCAGCCTCCAGCCATCTCCTTCCCACCCCTCCCCCAGTGGCCTCTAGCTCCTGCCTTTTCCAGCGGCTGACTCCCTTAGCCCTGTTAAGCCCCAATTTCAAGCTCACAGTCTTCCCAGCTCTATGTCTTCCCTCTGTTTCAGTTCTTCCCATCACCTCTCCACCTTCTTAGGTTGTCCCTGACCTCTTCCTCTCCTTAATCCCTCTGATGAGCCTAGCCTGATGCTTCCTTCCACAGCTTCCTTGAGCATCTTCTTTGGGCTACCTCTGATGGCTAGAGCTCCTCTAGTCTCAAGTTCTCCACCTCTGTCCCCTGGGCTCTCCATGCTCCCACCGAGGCTGACTCTCGTGGCTCCTTCTCTCAGGAGTTTCTGCCTTTCCTCTCCCCCACCCCCAATCCCCTGCACCTACCTCCTCAGGGGCTCCCTTGGTATCTCCCTGTCTGTGTCCCTCTCTCTCCTCCCCAATCCTGATTTCTCTCTCCACTTCTCTTTCCCAGGGCACTTGTCTGTCCTGTGTTCCTCTGCCCCTGTTCCCATCTCCATGACCCCCGATCTCTTGCGGTCTGGCTCTGTAGACCTCTGTCTCCCCCCTATCTAGTGGTACCCCTCTTCTCCCCATTTTTGTCTCCACTCTAACTGTCCCACTAGTTGTCCCAGTCTTTCTCCTTCTTGGTTCTGTGTCTCCCACAGACACACTATTTCCCTCTCTAGCTAAGTCTCTCACCTCTGCGTCTTCCCCCTGACTCTTCTTTTCCTCCTTTGTCTCTCCCTCTCTCCTCCTCCTCCTTTTCCTATCTCTGTCTCTTCCCCTTTTTCTCTCTGATTCTCCTTGGTCTCTCTGGCTCTGACTTTCCCCTATATCCGCCCCCCCGCCCCCTCATATCTCTGTCTCTTCATCTCTCTCTGGCCCTTGCTCCCTCACTCCCTCCCTCTCTCTATTCCTCGGATCTCTCCGGCTCCCTCTCTCGCCTCGGATGACAGCGCTGCCTCTTTTGTTGGCTCCGCAGCCAATCGCGGCCGCTGACGACACGGGGGCCGGGGCTATAAAGGGCCTGGCCCGGGCTCGGGCCCCCCCAGCCGCCCGCCCCGGCCGCCCGCCCGCCCCGCCCGCGCGCCCGCCGCCCCCGGCCCCCCGGGTCCCCCCTCGGCCGGGCAGCCCCCAATCCCGCGCCGCCCGGACCCCCTCCTCCTCCCTCCCTCCTCCCTCCGCCCCCTCCCCGCGGGACTCCGGCGTCCCCGCCCCCCAGTCCTCCCTCCCCTCCCCTCCAGCATGGTGCTCGCGGCCCCGCTGCTGCTGGGCTTCCTGCTCCTCGCCCTGGAGCTGCGGCCCCGGGGGGAGGCGGCCGAGGGCCCCGCGGCGGCGGCGGCGGCGGCAGCGGCGGGGGTCGGGGGGGAGCGCTCCAGCCGGCCAGCCCCGTCCGTGGCGCCCGAGCCGGACGGCTGCCCCGTGTGCGTGTGGCGGCAGCACAGCCGCGAGCTGCGCCTAGAGAGCATCAAGTCGCAGATCTTGAGCAAACTGCGGCTCAAGGAGGCGCCCAACATCAGCCGCGAGGTGGTGAAGCAGCTGCTGCCCAAGGCGCCGCCGCTGCAGCAGATCCTGGACCTACACGACTTCCAGGGCGACGCGCTGCAGCCCGAGGACTTCCTGGAGGAGGACGAGTACCACGCCACCACCGAGACCGTCATTAGCATGGCCCAGGAGAGTAAGTGGGCTGCGGGGCGCGAGCAGTGGGGTGCTGGCTCTGGCCCCGCGATGGGCGCCTTCTGCTCCAAGCGGGGCGCTCCCTGCTGCCCCGGCCCGGAAGCTTTTTCTGCGAAAACTTGACGAATTAGGGAGCGGGGGCTACTTCATAGAAGTTTTTCCAGCGATGGAGATGGGCTGCAAAGTTGTATGCACGCCCAGTTCCCGGAGGTTGGGGCGGGGGGAAATGGGGCGGGTTTCGAGATACTGCCTTCCACCCCCAGTATGCGAAAAAGACCGTTATTGGAATCCGGGGAAGCTGGGGCTGGGCAGCGACTCTGTCCTGAAGAGCCGTGGCGGGGAGGCTGGAGAACAGAATCGGGAGGCTGCAGGACCCCCGCAGCCCCAGCTGGACTGCAGTGCTCCCTGCCCCTCAGTGGCCCTGGCGCTAACTCCCCACTCCGTGCTCCGTTCGCAACGTGCCCACTCGGCTGCAGAGAACTGTGTGCTCTCTCCCAAGAATAGGGTCCCAGAGCCCTGTACACCTCCTGGCAGCCCAGCTGGCACCCTTTCCATCCTGAGCCTTGTCTCAGACCGGGTATCTGAAGGGGTGGAAAAGCTGTGCCTTCCTGATACTGACCGAGCTCAGAGAACTCAACTCCATTGCGCTGGGGGCTAAGGACACTCATTGGCTACTCAAACCTTAGTGTTCCATCCCTTATTTGCCCGCCCCTACTGCAGCTGGACTTGAGAGGAGGAAGACCTAGGAAAAAACAGAAAGAAATAGATGGGGGAGCGGGAACCCAGGCATCCAAGCCCCTGACCAAACGGAAGATGAACATATAATAGACATGAGCTGCTTTGAAATTTTATGACCTGGAAAATCCAGGCGAATACCACACACGCCCGCCCCCCGCCCTTTCCAGCTCTCCCTAGGGTCAGGTGACTCCTTCTCCTCCTCCCCCATTGAGGTCTCCCCCCCTCCCCAACTACAGGGAACCAGGCCTCTCTCATTCCCTAGTGGTTTGGCAAGGTTCCCCCCTTCCCACAGCCCCCTGCAACACACACAGAGTTTGGTTTTATGGCTGTGAACAGAAGACGGGGGAGGCTGGTTTATTGGCAGATGGGTCATAAAAAGCTGGGGGCTGAGGGGAGTCCCAGTGGCCCACCCCCATGGGAGAGGCACAGGAACCCAGGTGTGCATCTGGGAGGCTGAGTGCCTCACACTGCCCTTGGTATTTCTGCAGACCTCAATTCAACAATACTTGGTCGGGGCTGTTAAGCTCAAAGAACCAGGAAACTAACTGGCTGTGGGGGTGGGAGGCATGGGGATCTGGTCTCGGGTTCCTCAGTTTCCCTTCTATTCTTGTCTTCTGCTTATGGAAGCTAGTAGGATCAGTCTCAGATCGACTGAGGGTAGGGGGTGGGGTTTCTAGGAAACAGAGTTATAGAGGAATTCAGATCAAGAGTTTGCTGGAAGATGGTTACAGAGGGAAAAGATACTCTAGTCTATGTGGCGTAGTGTGTGTGAAGATTTCCAGGATGGGTGATGGGGCTGTGGACTTCCCCTTGCCCCTAAATATCCTTAGCATCCCTTAACCAACAGGCCCGAGCCCACCAGAGTTAGCTCTGGCAATGGGAATACACGAAGTGAAGGGACCCTGCCTACATGAGTTGGGCTGTGCAGGTGAGGCCTGGGTGGGTGGGGAGGGGACACTAGCTGGTGGGATCCCATCCCAACTTCCAATCCGGTGCCACCCCAGGACTTGTGCAAGTAGGGAACTGGATCTCTGGCCAGGTATTGTACGTCCCCTTTAAGAGCCTAGCTGAGCTCTTAAGAGAGGGAGGGGGAGTGGAGGGGAGGGGAGGGGAGGGAGAGAGGGGAAAAGGAAAAAGAGACTTTTATAGTCTAATCCCCAGGGACCCGCTTTAATAAGAGACTTGTGCTCTGCTAATCGGGGGAGGTGTTTGTCAGCAGAGATGGCCTCCGTTCCCCTCCCCCTCCCTCCCCTCCCCCAGCCCTCAACCCTGGACCCCAGCCCCCACCTCTCCTAGGCTGCTCTGCCTGCCCTAGTTCCCTCTACCCTCTCAGGCTCTCCCACCGAGCCTTCATCCTGGGAACCCAGCCCCCTGCCCTTCTGGGAGCCAAGCCCAGCCCCTGAGTTTCTCTCTCCTCCCCACACCAAGAGGCCCCTGCCCTCTCAGCCCAACCTCCTGCCCTTAGGCCTTCCAGCCATGGTTGGGAGTGTGTGTGTTGGGGGGGTTAGGGTGGGGGGAAGGGGAGGTGGTGTGCAGGGAGGGGGTTGGGCATTTGCTGAAAATAGTGCAGTGACCTCTCTCTCCCACCAGCGCCGCCTACTAAACCTGACCTGCTGCCTGCCACCAGCCCGATCAATTCAACACAGATGTGGCCCCTTTTCCTCCCCATCAGAGCTCCGCATATGTGTGTTGGGGACTCTCTCGAGCCCCGTTTCCGTCTGTGGCTCTACCTGCTTCTCCTTTGTTCCTCCGTCTGTACCCTTTCTATCCTTTCTCTCCTTTACCCCACTAGGTTTAGCTTCCTCCCACCTTTAGCTTTCTAACCATCACCCACTCCTTTCTATCACTGCCCCCGCATCAGGATTCTCAAACTCCCAAACTTATTCTCCCTTTGCCATGATTATCCCCTGCATTTTTCCACTCTAGCCTCTATTGCTCTCCCTATATCTACTCATCTGCCTTCAACTCTTAACTCATCTCCCTCACCATCTCCAGTCTCTCCCCTGGCTCTTCTCTCTGCTCTTTTCTTTTTCCCTATGCCCTACCTCCTTGTAGCACTGACTGTCCCCTGTCCACTGGGGGACAAGTACGTGGAACCAAAGACTTAGATGTAGCCCTCATCTTCAAACCCTGGATCAGCTTAGGTAGAGGGAGGGTTATGTTTAGAGCTTAGTAGAGAATGAGAAAATAGTAGTAGCTTCTCAATAAATGTTGGTTTGTTCGTTTTCTAATTTTCACATTCTCTAGTTAATGCTCAGCACTCATGTGAAGCAAGAATTATCTGTATCACACTGAGAAGTTTGGTAAAGTTAGATAGTGGTTAGCAAGGAATCAGGCAGTGATTAAACCCACTTCAATTATAGTCAAAGAACAGAATTTAGATGCCAGGAAGAACTTTCAGGCACTTGCCTGTATAATTTAAGATTGGGAGTTTAGGGAGTTCATTCACTGTGTATTTACTGAGTGCTGTCTGCCACTATGGGAAGCACTAAAGCTACAATGGTGAGCAAAACAGACACAGTATGAATAACATAGTGTCTACTCTCATGGAGGTTAGTACCTAATGGCAAGAAAATAGACAATTCCTATGCTGAAATTAGGTAGAGTATGCTATTTGGGATGTTGCTTGTCACTCCCCATCTCACTGGTAGCTTCCCTACCCCAGCTACTTCTAATCTCTGAATTCTCACTCCCCAAACCCTGCTCCATTGCACCATCACTGAAGCTCCAGCCAGTAAAATAACTGGACTACCAGGGCCCTGGGACCTCAGAGAATAATCAAGAAAAAAAAAATAATAATATAGAGACTTTGGGTATCATATCCTGAATATATGAAGTTCATTAAGCATTTTCCTCCTCATCTCACTTAGAAGGTCCTCTTTCTCCCAGGGTGGGAGTGGGGAACAGCTGACAGGACATCCTAAGTCCGTCTTGATTTTGCAGAACTCAAGACATGGGGAGGATACTTAAAGGTCCAGACTTCCTGACTCTGCTTCTATGGCTCTGGAAGCTCATTCCTGATTCTTCCTATCTAGAGTGAGGATAGACATATACTGTCTAATGGAGACATGTTGTAGGGCACTCCCAACTGACTTAGGAAAGGCAGTGAAGAGGAGCTGGAATGGAAGCAGAGGCAGATATTTATTGAGAATCGTTCATTAGACCCAAGAAGGATCAATTTATGGTCCAGAGCAAGGGGAAATGGGTCAAAATGTAAAACTGGGATGTTAAAACTTTGTAATGACCTACTGGCACTAGACTGAGAAGCCAAAGGAAGCTCAGGGGAGAAAAAAGGCATTGTAGTTGATCTGGTGTATTTAATATTATTTCTGGTGCTTTAGGCAAATAGGAGGCAACACCATGAAGGTAATTATTCCTTTCCTCAAGAGCTGGAGCAGTCATGGTGATGATGATGAAGCAGCAGCTGAGGAAACTTCTTAGGAGAGAATTGGGAGACAGATGTATAGGAAGTGCTTGGATAGTTCCATTTTGCTAGGTGTTATTCCTAATGGGAGTGAGGCAAGAAGCCTAGATCTGAATTCTGGTTTACATAATGGGATAAATTTAGCTCATGCTCCCTATCTGGACCCTGGGTTATCCCCTCTCTGAGGCCATCTGTGTTTTTTTGTGGGGGAGGGATGTGCCAGGCTCTACCTGCCCAGCAGATAAGTCAGAGCAGATAGGGGGCAAGGTGACGTAAGGGCAGTAGGTGTGATAAGAGGTATGGCTTCTATAAAGAGCTTCAAAGATTCAGAAAATGTTGGAGCCTTACATGCTGGGAAAAGTTGGAGGCCAGTAAGGATGGTGGTGGAGGAATAATTTTGCAGGTTATCTGGTAGACGGGAATCTATATATTAGGGCAAGTGGATTAGGAAATGAATACTTATCAGTAAGGCTTTATAGGGCCATCATCCTATAGAGGAAGTGCTATTTTAGGTACCAGAGACACGTTATAAGACAGGCATGGGAGAAGGGTAAAGAATTGGAAAAGTCAGGCTGAGAAGTCCAAATTGCCAATGCCACCCAGGACTACTGATCTCCTACACAAACACCCTTTGCTGATGCTGTGCCCTTCTCTCTTATCAGCGGACCCAGCAGTACAGACAGATGGCAGCCCTCTCTGCTGCCATTTTCACTTCAGCCCCAAGGTGATGTTCACAAAGGTACTGAAGGCCCAGCTGTGGGTGTACCTACGGCCTGTACCCCGCCCAGCCACAGTCTACCTGCAGATTTTGCGACTAAAACCCCTAACTGGGGAAGGGACCGCAGGGGGAGGGGGCGGAGGCCGGCGTCACATCCGTATCCGCTCACTGAAGATTGAGCTGCACTCACGCTCAGGCCATTGGCAGAGCATCGACTTCAAGCAAGTGCTACACAGCTGGTTCCGCCAGCCACAGAGCAACTGGGGCATCGAGATCAACGCCTTTGATCCCAGTGGCACAGACCTGGCTGTCACCTCCCTGGGGCCAGGAGCTGAGGGGCTGGTGAGCAGGGGGCCTGAGGTGGTGGATATGTGTAACCTGGCCCTGAGGAGATGGGGTTACATTGGAAAAGATAGACAAGGAATGTGAAGGAGGTTGGGGTCTAGCATTACTTCTCTGGGGTCAGGAGCTCATTCTAGAGGAGCTGAGGAGTGGGGTGGCAACTGTTACTTCTCAAGGATCCAAATCAGACAACAGCTGAAAATTGGATTTGAAAGGTGTCAGTTAATGGAAGAGCTGTGAGAACACAAAAACTGGCTGTTGAGGCACTGGGCCAAGGGGCTGACGGGGGTCAGTTTGCCAGAAGAGTAAGAATTAGAGATGGTGAGTTGAAGGAGAGCTAGCTAGCTCGCAAGAAAAGTGGGCAGAAGATAAATTATGGGGGTGGGAGCAATGGAAAAGCTGAGAAGTCAGCGGTCTCTATTCTGATGCCCCTGGCAGGTGGGAAAGGAACAGGGAAGAGGAACTGTTCAGGGCCGTATCACATTTCTTTCCCCTCTCCCTGACCCTCAGCATCCATTCATGGAGCTTCGAGTCCTAGAGAACACAAAACGTTCCCGGCGGAACCTGGGTCTGGACTGCGACGAGCACTCAAGCGAGTCCCGCTGCTGCCGATATCCCCTCACAGTGGACTTTGAGGCTTTCGGCTGGGACTGGATCATCGCACCTAAGCGCTACAAGGCCAACTACTGCTCCGGCCAGTGCGAGTACATGTTCATGCAAAAATATCCGCATACCCATTTGGTGCAGCAGGCCAATCCAAGAGGCTCTGCTGGGCCCTGTTGTACCCCCACCAAGATGTCCCCAATCAACATGCTCTACTTCAATGACAAGCAGCAGATTATCTACGGCAAGATCCCTGGCATGGTGGTGGATCGCTGTGGCTGCTCTTAAGGTGGGGGATAGAGGATGCCTCCCCCACAGACCCTACCCCAAGACCCCCAGCCTTGCCCCCATTCCCCCAAGCCCCAGAGCTCCCTCCACTCTTCCCATGAACATCACACCCTGTTCCCCGACCAAGCAGTGTGCAATACAACAGAGGGAGGCAGGTGGGAATTGAAGGGTGAGGGGTTTGGGGGAAAGGGGAAGGAGGGGCATAGTCAGGGTGGGGAGTGTTTGAAGTTTGCAGATGCGAAGGTTTGACAAAAAGACAGAGAGATGTAGAGACAGAGGGATAGAGACAGGAACAAAAAGAGCAGCAGTGAGAAGGCAAAGAGAGAGAGGCAGAAGAGACAGACTAGGCAGAGACAAAACACTGAGAAAGAGACTGAAATGGAGTAATAAATGAAAGCCCCACACCAAGCCTCCTTTCTTCCACTGGCAAGGTGAGGGGCTTGGTATAGTTTGGGGAGATCCCCTGACTACTCAGTAGGAGGAGAAATCAAAAATCCATTCTTTTTCCCGTCTCTCCCTCCACAGTGGCCAGGGGAAGGGAAGTGAGGGCAGGGGCAAAAGGATTTGGGAATTTTTATTTATTTATTTATTGTGACTTTTCATTTTTTTGGTATTTGGCTTTACTGGAATAGGAGGGCCCCTGCCCACTGTGCCCCATTTATCCCTTATTCCCCAAACCCTGCTCTCCCCAACACCTACCCACTTAAGCACTTGTATAAAGCCTCCAGGGTTGGAAATGGGAGTAAAGGGCAAGAGGGCCGACACATGAAGTTTAGTTTCTAACCCATTATCACCCTCACTCAACCTTTTCTGAGCCAAATGGGTTGAATTTAAGCCAGTTGTCATGGAAATAGTAAGAGGTTAGGGTTTAAGAGCTGGGGATGGGGGGGTGGGAGAGAGAACCCTCAACATCCAGGATCTATATAATGAGAGCTACTTTAAACCCTCAGGTCAACCCTCATGATACTGAGTTACTTAGCCAGAGGGTGCAGCCTGCTTAAGCCCAAATTCCCTCAGCCAAGAGAGAGACCAAAGAGCCTCTGGAATGGCCCTGCTCCCAGCCTCTATCTTCAGGTCAGTAAGAAAGAGTATAGAGACCCTAGAGTCCCCTGGGTCTGGAAAGCATTAGGAGAGGTCGAGAAAAGAGCAGTAAGGAGGCTGAAGGTTACAGGGCATTTGAATCCAAATCACTGCTCTGGGCTAGGGAATAAAGCCAGCAGACCAAGGTGGGAGGGATTCTGGAAGGGGGATATTTTAGTCCCCTAACCCCAAAGCTCAGGGTGGAAGAGGGGAGAACAAGGAAGCAGAGTGTATAATTATTTTCCTTTTATTTTTGGAATCTAACAGTACCTGGCAGCAGGGAGGGGAAAGTACAGTGGGGAAAAGCATCTGACAAGGCCAGTTAGAACAGAGGATGGGAAGGATGGAGACTCCTGGGTTTGGAAGGCTAGGAAGCAGGCAGAGACTGGTTGCCATTTCAAGTTACTAGCTAGGCCCATTAATTCCTCCCACAACCCTGACCCATTCTCCTCTGGACTCGCTGTGCCTCAGTTTCTTCCCCTCAATGGAATGAGAAATGACAGCACCCGCCACAGCCAAGAGATGAATTCTGAGCACTTACCACTGGCACTTTATGGACATAAAATACCTCTCGCTGTGGGACAGATAACCAGGGCACCAGAGTAGTGGTGAAGAGATGTGAGGCTTAAGAGGAGTCACAGGCTTCAGAGTACAAGTTCCCCTCTGCCTCCCAGCTGGACAGTGCCTAGAAGCCAAGTTGAGAATCTCCTGATCCACACCCTATCCTTACTTCACCACCACGCCTCTTGGCTCCAGGCAAGAGCTTAGAGGATGTCAGGAGAGGTGGGGTAAGAACCTTCAGCAAAACTGTCACTCTAAGTAGAGCCAGCAGTTATGGGTCTGATAAAAACAGTACTGAACTAAAGTAAAGCCCAAGCTGGTGAGCAAACTTGGATGGCTCATTCTTCCCAAGAGCATGACTCTCCCTCTTGGCCAGTTGGTGGAAGGGGCAAAGGTATGTGACCACCCTTGAGAAGGTGATGTTGGTGAGCTTTAACATCTTATTCCTATTCTTATAGTGAGAAAGTGAAACAAGGTGTTTCAGTAGAGGAATGGGCAGGGACTGTTAGGCTCTTCAGCTTGCCTTCACCCATATAGCAGCTATGCTACCCCCAAGCCTCTCTGGCCCTGTTCTTCATCCTTCCTTCTGCCCCAATCCTGGAGAACAAGACACACCTGGCCATCAACACCACTCACATTTCCTTGGTGGAAGGAAAGGAACAGAGAAGTGAAGAACAGGTATCTCCCTCCAAGGTCAAATGCCTCTTGATCTTCGCAGAGTAGGTATTGGGCAATAAGCATCAGGTATAACTTCCTTCTACAGATTCTAGAGAGCTGGGCCATTAAATATGGGGGACACTTAGAATACTGCCCCTTTAATACCACCAAATAAAGACCTTTGTGTGTGTGTGTGGTGGCGGGGGCAGGGGTCTTTCTCTTATGAACATAAATCTGTGAGCTGAACTCTCATTCCCCTGTTCCTTCCTACCCCCAAAGAGGCATGGAGTAAAGGGGCTTGGGGGACAGCTCAGCAACCCAGTGGGAGTTAGCACCCCCTCCCACCTATGATATGTGTGGACCTGGCCAGTGCCCCTCTGAACATATCATTATTAGTGTAATTATCATTTATTTTGTGTATTTGTTATAATGTGTGCATGACAGCCTTTGTTAAGGGTGTCTGAGGAGTATGGAGCTGACAGGGGCACTGGAATGCCGGGAAAGAACTTCTTCAACTGAGATCAAGGCTTCCTGGAGGGAACCACTGCAAAAAGGCCATCAGGCAGTTTTCAAGTTATGTGACAGAGGGCAAAGATGGCCATAGGGTGCTCTGAGTTTTGGGATGGTCACATGACACAATCCAGCACTTCAACCTGAAAAAAAAAATAAAAGCAGTCAAAGAGTTTAGAATTCAGTGCTGAGCTCTTCTCCCTAATCAAGTGCCACATTTACACCTTGGAGAACCTGAGGTGAAGAGGATCTGAGACAGGAAACCTCGTATTCAATGACTAAGAAGATGGGGTCCTGGAGCAAGAGAGAAAACACTAAGGGCATGGTGGTATGAGGTTTGGGACATGCAGGCCAAGGAAGGATGGGAAGAGGACAGGAAACTGGGGGCGCCTAGAACAACCCCTCTCTGAAAAGCTTGAGCCGAAACAGTCCCAAAGACTACAAAACCCCTCTCCCAGCCTCCACAGAATGGAAGATCTAAAGATTCTCTTGACATGATCCAGCTAGTGTCCTATTCTCCTGCAGTCCCTGTTCCTAGGTTTCCTCAACGAAGTTTGACAAAAATCTGTAAACCAACATAGCCATCCAACTTGCCTTGTTACACAAGAGTGGCTAAAATAGCGTCTCAAATATTCTTTCAGTTCACTGTAAAATTTTTTCCCATGTAACTAGAGCGCAATTCCCCGGGCATATGAGTTGGGAATGGCAAAAGAATATTGCCTGACTCACATTTTTAAAAAATAAGGAAAGCAGGACCCAGTGGTGTGCTCCTGTAGTTCCAGCTATTCAGGAGGTTGCAGCAGGAGGACCACTTGAGGCCAGAGGGTCAGGACTGCAGTGTGCTATGATTGGACCTGTAAATAGCCACTGTACTCCAAGCTGAGCAACATAGTAAGACATTGTCTCTAAAAAAAAAGTAAAATAAAAATAAGGAAAGCTCCTGTGACATCAACCTGATCCAGAATTGGGGACAGGGCTACTTTTGAGGGTTCAGTGTACTGCCATGCGTTCCCTGTCTTATCAGTTCTATCAGCACATTGACCCTACCGGAGACCAACTACAAGACTGAGGCTGGAACTGGTTGAGTAGCAGAAGTGTTATGTATTCTATCTTCCCAAGGGAACTATATCCACATCTACCCCTAACTTTGTCCTGAGCTGAAAATGGGTTTTCTCTCCCCGTGGCTCACTTGTTTCCTATATTGAGAGAACACCCAAAAGAGACCACTCAAGATGACTTTTTACAAGTCTTTTCTTCTTTATCTTAAAACATCCTCCAACTAAGGGCATGAGAAGCTATCCTATACTCTGACCTTGCCCATATTTTAAATGGCAGGGGCCCCAAGCTAAGAATCAGCAGGCAGTGGCATTTACAGCTTCTGGTCTATAAGTGGAGCAGAAGCAGAAAAGTCAATGCTCCAAAGCAACAATGTCCAGCTTTCCTGTCAGTGAGCTGGGGTTGAGGGAGTGAATGGGACTCTTTCTGCCTTTTCTTTTTCTCCAAATACAACTGCTAACTGGGTGTATGCACACACAAACATGTTCAAACTAGCGCACTCACACCTAGCTAGAACCTACTCGGAAAGAAATATGTATTTCCATAGTACCCTGACACCCAGTAAGATTAAGAGCTAATATTTATTAAATGATTACTATGCAAATTATGGTAATCAAATTGTAGTGTGAATACATGATATGAGAATATCACTTCATTCACACAGCAACCTTCACAATGGGGTTCCTTTTGGTACAGTCTGAAAAGAGAATGATTATCTGCCCAAGGTCTCAGAGCTAGTGTGGCAGAACAAGAAATTAAACCTAAGTAGTTGCTAAACAATATTACATTCTAATCTATCCTATTAAAAGTGATCCAGGAGGTAGAAACCTAAATACAGGAACAACATAAGGGAAAGAGATAACAAGAAAGTTGGGGACACCTTGGGCTCAAAGAATCTGGAAAGATGTGAAATCTGTAATTGTCAATCCTTTTGAAGGGAAAAACAAGAAAAGCCTAGATATGGCAAGAGAAGGGGAGGTTAAATTTTGGGGGGATTCCAATAATCATATAAGAGCAAAAAAGTTATCCTCCCTTAAGTTCCTCCCTCACTCCTCATGTCAGACACAGCAAGAGAACTCAGCTCAACACCAAGAAGTCCTGACCTTATTCACACCTTCCTTCCTATAGCCCTCATCCTCACAGAATCTTCTAGCCTCTATCTTCAGCAGTTCTTAAGAGATGGGGTGAGGGGCTGGGCAGTTTAGAGGGAAACTGGAAAAAAAGAGAATAATCCTAGAGAACCATAAAAAAGTACAGATTTACAGCTGAGGAAGCTAGTTCTCCCCACAGCTTTTACAGACTCCCTCATTAAGAGCTTCCAGGTATGCAGAGAATGTCACAGCTTCAGAAATTGGAATCAGTTAACCACATCTGGATGCTGGATCAGCTACAGTAGGGAAACTGGGGGATAGGAAGGAAGGGTACTAAGATCTCAGGTAAACAATTACAAGACCCAATGTCTGTTCCATCTCCAAATGGAATTACTGTTTTAAAACTGAATTGGGAAAAAGGCATCCTGAACTATTCATGTTCAAAGAGTATGTGGGGAATGATTATAACGAGATAGGAAGGGGAGGATTTGATCTGGCTTGGAGGTTAGAGACTTCTGACCAACATAGGAACAGCTGCTGAAATGGGAAGAAAAAGGTTAGTAAGAAAAAAAAAAATCCTCACCAACTGGAAAACACTGTTCAAAGATCTGGGGGAAGATGAGTGAGGAGAATAATTAGGCTTCAAGAAGAGAATCCTGGCAAGTAAGGCTGAATATCTTTCTGGAAGGTTATAGAGGATAAAGAGACAAAGTGAAGAAAACTTCCAAAAGATCCACTGTTCCACTTCATAGTCAGCATCTGCTCTATTCCCTCACGTATTTTTCTCTTTTTAAAACCACATTGAGGTAGAAACCATTAGTGAATCTATGATCTCTCAAATTACAAATAAGATCTATTCTGTTTTCAGATGCAGACAGAGTAGAGACAGGAAAAGCTAGCCCCAAGATCAGAGCCTGAGGTAAAGAAAAGGGAGGCAGACAGAAAAGAGGGAAAAAGGGAAGGTCATTCCAATTGTAAGGTTTATTTGGATAAGGAGGTGTCAGAAATTTAACCAGCATTCCCTTTTGTTCACTTCTCCAAAGTCTCAGAATGGGGCAAACTTCACAACAAATGGGCAGTAGTTTTTGGATCTGCTCTCCGAGGCACAATTTTCCTAAAGTATCTAAGCTTTAGGTCCCTGCCTTCCTCACCAACCAGAGACTTTAGAGAAATAAAGAGATTCTTGACATTAGAAAGGTGATCAAACCATTACCATTTCATTAAGCACAAAACCCGGCAGGTTTTAGTAGAAATAAGGATAAAGGATTATACCACAGCAACATGGGATCTGATCATAGTACCAAAGTTTTCAGGTACGGTGCCAGGCTCCTAAATCTTATTACCAAAAATAACTCAAACAAAAACCAAGCTTATATAAAGATTAAGAGGAGACACTCTGCACGAACATATCCAAAAAGATTAAGTAGGAGGTTTCAGACCTACATGAACTTGAAGCCTCCAGTTCCACTGCTTATGTTCCCAATGACTTAGCTAACAATGTGTAACAGCTCTGACATCCTCTGTCATGCTTTGATTCCGCATACAAAATTTCTTCTATCTCTGAGGGATATCCAGCCCATCTCCCTTCCTGAACTGACTGACCAACACAGTATCATGCCAGGCCACCCTTGAAATGAGGGCCCTTTTCTTCTAACGTGGGACGCTGGACTCCATTTTATCCAAGAAAAAGTCTGCATTATTAGCTCAGAACAGAAGGCTGCTAATCACTGCCCTTGTATTTATGTCCTTTGCAACACCTAAAACCTCCCATGTTCTGTTTTATTTCAGTGGGTCACTACAAGCTGCTGGAGCAAAGACTTGGTGGGTGGGTAACTTAACCTCTTCACAGAGGATAAAAAATGCTTGTGAGTATGAGAGAAGGGAATAAATAGGCTTAAAGGGTAAATTCAATCTTTTTCCTTGTCTTCTCTTCTAAGAAAGATGTTACGGCCAATTCTCTCTCTATAATATTGCCCTTGAAGCTCCTCTTATCTGGTCTAATCTGGCTCCAATAAATCAAAGGAGCACCTAATAAAACACATTGTTCTCTTTTCTATTTTTTTTTTTATTAACGAGCAACATAATCAAAAACAAAAACACAACAACCTTAAAGCTGAAACAGCAATAAGTCAAACTGCTGCTGCAGTTCACGGATGTACCTGGGGTACATGCTCCCTCATTGCGAGGCAGGACGTAGGCACGTGACTGTGCATTTAGGCATATATGTAACCAAGAAGAATGAGAGAAATGGAAAACACCGGAGAACAGAAAGTATCAAGAACTTTTCATCAGGCAATCCCAAAGCGCTCTGCTCTTTTCCTCTTCTTTGCCTATAAAGAAGAAGCAAGAAGAAAAAAATTAGACTGAAGACAATAGTTGCCTGGGTTCCTGGCCGCTTTAACCCAAACTCACATGAACTGTCACAAGACCCAAGAAGGAAGGATGGCCCAGACTTGAGCTTGGCAGCTAGAGATTTCATTCCTGAATCTCTCCAATCTTTCTAGTTAACCAGGAGGAACTGGGAAAGTTTAGCAGCTAAGGAGGGTGAGAAGTAAAGATTATTGGGGGCGAGGAAGAGAGAGAACAGTGGTAGAAAATGGAAAGATTCCTGAAGGAGGACCACTCAGCCTGAGATCAAGCTAGCCTGGAAACAACGGGCTCTTAACAGGCTGGGGAAAGTCTTCCAGTCAATGGGGAGATGGAAGATTTCAGAGGATAAAGGATTAAGAAATGCTATTCATAGAGGTGAAGGAGATGCCCTTCTGAGCACTCAGGCCCAGACAGTAGCTATTCCTTAGGACTCCAACTCACAAAAAAGGCATATAAATCTTTGATGCCAACAGAACGAATAGGGAGTGAGTGGTATGTGGGTGAGTCCCTATCATAGATCTCTTAAAGGAGGCAGCAACACTGGAGAGGACACAAAATGGTGAGGGAAGACTTCTGGTTCTGGAAGTGACTCACAGAACAGCACCGAGTCCTTCATGGGCACTCCCAACCACTGCCCCTCACAGAATACAAACTCCTCTGGCTTTTTTCTAGTGAAGAGTGCTAACTGATCTGATTCTAAAATTTTCAGGGTTTAATTTACAAGACTAACTCTGATACTTATTCATAAAGAAGCTTTTCATAGGCCGGGAGCGGTGGCTCACGCCTGTAATCCCAGGACTTTGAGAGGCCAAGACAGGCAGATCATGAGGTCAGGAGTTTGAGGCCAGCCTGACCAACACGGCGAAACCCCGTCTCTACGAAAAACTCAAAAATTAGCCCGGTGTGGTGGTGCGCGCCTGTAATGCCAGGTACTCAGGAGGCTAAGGCAGGAGAATCACTTGAACCTGGGAGGCAGAGGTTGCAGTAAGCTGAGATCGTGCCACCACACTCCAGCCTGGACGACAGAGCAAGACTCTGTCTCCAAAAAAAAAAAGGAGGGGGGGGAAACCTTTTCATAAAGCATCATCCTGTTGGTACCGTCCTCAAGATAGTAAGTTTTTGTAAGATATGGCCATTTCTTCCACCATGATTGTAAGCATCCTGAGGCCTCCCCAGAAGCCAAGCAGATGCCAGCACCATGCTTCCCAGTCTCCTAATATACTTTTTTTTTTTCTTTTTTTTTTTTTGAGACGGTCTTTCTCTGTTGCCCAGGCTGGAAGTGCAGTGGTGCAATCTGGGCTCACTGCAACCTCTACCTCGTCCTCTGGAGTAGCTGTAGCTGGGACTACAGGTACATGTCACCATACCCAACTAATTTTTTTTTTTTTTTTTTTGAGACGGAGTCTCGCTCCGTCGCCCAGGCTGGAGTTCAGTGGCCGGATCTCGGCTCACTGCAAGCTCTGTGTCCCGGGTTTATGCCATTCTCCTGCCTCAGCCTCCCGAGTAGCTGGGACTACAGGCGCCCACCACCTCGTCCGGCTAGTTTTTTGTATTTTTTAGTAGAGAGGGGGTTTCACCATGTTAGCCAGGATGGTCTCGATCTCCTGACCTTGTGATCCACCCGTCTCGGCCTCCCAAAGTGCTGGGATTACAGGCTTGAGCCACCGCGCCCAGCCACCCAGCTAATTTTTTAAAAACTTTTAGTAGAGATGAGGTCTCACTATGTTGCTCAGGCTGGTTTCCAACTCCTGACCTCAAGTGATCCTCCCACACTGCTCTCCTAAAGTGTTGGGATTCTTTCATTTTGAGAAACTATCTGTAAACAAAGTGACAAGAACAGGAAATCTCATTTGAGTCCATTGTCCTTTTCCAGAAGGGAGTTAGGCACAACAAGTACTTATTAAATATTTTAAAACTATCCCTTTTTACACAGAATCGTTTCACTCTTTAAATATCACTTTGAGGTAGGTATATTATCTCCACTTCCTGGATGATGAAACTGAGGCTCAGGAAGTACTATAACTTATTAATACTAAGTGGCAAAGCCTTTTTCTTTTTCTTTTCTTTTTTTGAGACCAAGTCTCACTCTGTAGCCCAGGCTGGAGTACAGTGGCATGATCTTGGCTCACTGCAACCTCTGCCTCCCGGTTTCAAGAGATTCTCAAGTCTCAGTCTCCAGAGTAGCTGGGATTACAGGCACACGCCACTGCACCCAGCTAAGTTTTTGTATTTTTAGTAGAGATGGGGTTTCGCCATGTTGGCCAGGCTGATCTTGAACTCCCGACCTCAATCTGCCCGCCTCAGCCTCCCAAAGTGCTAGGATTACAGGCATGAGCCACCTTTGGTCGGCCGCCTTTTTCTTTTTTGAGACAGGGTCTCACTCTATTGCCCAGGCTGGAGTACAGTGGCGACATCCAGGTTCACTGCAGCCTTGACCTCCTGGGCTCAAGTGATCCTCCCATCTCAGCCTCCTGAGTAGCTGGGACTACAGGTGTGTACCACCACGCCTGGCTAATTTTTGCATTCTCAGTAGAGACAGGGTTTCTCCATGTTGCCCAGGCTCATCTCGAACTCCGGGGCTCAAGAGATCTGCCTGCCTCAGCCTCCCAAAATGCTAGGATTACAGGCATGAGCCACCACACCCAGCCCAGAGCCACTTTTAAAATCCAAGCCTACCTGATTCCAAACGTTATACTCTTTGCCACTAGTCTAACAGACTCTAACACTGAATTAAGTATATTGATGGAATTCAGTGTTGCCACTTCATCCAGAAAAAAATTTATCAAGAAAAAGACAAAATATTTGGGCACTTAAGAAGTAGGTGGGTGGCCAAACATAGTGGCTCATGCCTATAATAATCCCAACAATTTGGGAGCTGAGTGCGGAGGATCGCTTGAGTTCAGGAGTTTGAGACCAGCCTGAGTAACAGAATGAGACCCCATCTCTACTTAAATAAATAAATAAGAAGTAGGTGGTAAAACAGTGTTTCTCTACTCAGTTTATTCACTCACTTCCAGAGTAACAGAGATCCCATCTCTACTTAAATAAGTAAGTAAATAAATAAATAAATAGGTGGGGAAACAATATTTCTCCATTCAGTTTATTCACTCTAATTTCCCTTCAAGGTCTATGAAGCATTCCAGGTATATTTTTACCTCTGTATCCTCTGTGGTTCCAGTTCCAGCTGAACTTGTGACAATCCCAAATCGCTCCTTCCTCTTTTTCAGTTTCTCATCATCTTCAGACTGTTCAGGAACAAAGGAAAGAATTGAAACAAACTAGCCTCCATTCACCAAGTAAATGGGAATGAAATGATAACTTATTGGTCACAAGGTGCTCACCAACCTTGCACCAAGAACTAAGGATCACATAAAGAGATAAGATACATAAGAAACTGAATAAGCTAGCATATACTATATTGTACCTAGAATGACTAAAAACTTAATTTTAGGCAGGGCCTCAATACTCGTAAGACAAGTAGAGTAAATAAACAGTAAGAGGCCGGGCATGGTGGCCCACGCCTGTAATCTCAGCACTTTGGGAGGCTGAGGCGGGTGGATCCGGAGGTCAACACCAGCCTGGCCAAGATGGTGAAACCCCATTTCTGCTAAAAATACAAAAAAATTAGCCGGGTAAGGTGGCAGCCGCCTGTAATCTCAACTACTAGGGAGGCTAAGACAGAACTGCTTGAACCTGGGAAGCAGAGGTTGCACTAAGCTGAAATTGCACCACTGCACTCCAGCCTGGGTGACAGAGCAAGACTCTGTCTCAAAAAAATAAACAAATAAAATAAACAGTAAGAAACACCCATTAAGCAATTTTGGCAGTTGAGGGATATGGAAAACTAAGGTTTCACTGACTAACACCCAGTTACACCTAATAACACCTAGTTAGAAGGTACCCAAACTACTTGTTGAAGAACACTGCTTACACGTTACCAAGGAAAGAAAGGGGAAGAGGACCAGAGTGGTATTTCTGAAAAACTTATTTGCTTGCAACACCCAGCAAAGCCATAGAAGGCTTCTTTGAAATGATTCTTAAAACAGGTCAATCAAGGTGAAAGCCACGGTCAACTCTTTAAGAGAGATGCTGGGGACATTTTCCAACTGTGAAACTCATGATGTCTGCCTGGGAATGAGAGAATATTTCAGTTTACCATGAGTTGGAGCTGGCCATTATCCTAGGTGTTGGACATCATTCATGTCCAATACTGTTCAGTATAAGAGTCTATATATTTTCCTATCAGAACCTAAACCCTACCACTTTATTTAGCCCACTTTAACAGTTATTTTCTCTTTCTCCACCTTCCCCTCACATTTTATCACCAGTCATCAGAAGCTCAACCTCAGGATTAGAAAACATCTGAAATCAGGTAGGCTCCTCAGGTGTCTTTCCCCTAGGAAGGATTTTCTAAAATTTGGCACATATATACAAAGATCTCATTCTCTCATAATCTCAAGAGACCCTCTACCCCCTACACATGTACCCATCCTCACTAAAGAGCAGGACAGTTTCTTTGACTTTATTTACATAAGTTAACCCAACAGAAGGACAGATCAGAAGAGTTCAAACAAGGGCACGGTGGCTCACACCTGTAATCCCAGCACTTTGGGAGGCCAAGGCAGGCAGATCACTTGAGGTCGGGAGTTGGAGACCAGCCTGGCCAACATGGTGAAACCTGTCTTTAATAAACATACAAAAATTGGCCAGGTATGGCAGCAGATGCCTGTAATCTCAGCTACTTGGGAGGCTGAGGCAGGAAAATAGCTTGAACCCGAGAGGCAGAGGTTACAGCGAGCTGAGATCATGCCATTGCAGTCCAGCCTGGGTGACAGAGCGGGACTCCGTCTCAAAAGAGTTCAAACAAACCACTTTTTTTCTTTTTTTTTGAGACAGAGTCTTACTTCGTTACCTAGGCTGGAGTGCAGTGGCACAATCTCAGCTAACTGCAACCTGTGCCTCCCAAGTAGCTGGACTACAGACATGCGCCACCACGCCCAGCCAATTTTGTATTTTTAGTTGAGACGGGGTTTTTCCATATTAGCCAGGCTGGTCTCGAACTCCCAACCTCAGGTGATCCGCCCGCCTCAGCCTCCCAAAGTGCTGGGATTACAGGTGTGAGCCACCGCACCCGGCCTCAAACCAACTTTTAAAGAATGTCTGTGTGGTGCTTCTGAGCTGGATTTGTTTTTAAACCCTAAGGAAATTATATTCCTACAGTCCATAGGCAGGCTGTCTCTCTGGGTGTCCCAAAACTACAGGGTCAAAAGCAAAGGTAACCAAAAGACCTACAGAAACACAGGAATTTTTCAGTGCCTCTACTCTCAACCCCAACTAAGGAGTTGCCTTTGTCCCTGTAGCCACAGCAGCCACCTGTACAAATTAAAAGCAGGGCAGCTATCCAGCTTTCTGTGCTCGATTTAACTAGTCCACCTGTCTGAACACAGCAGGCAGGAGTACTGTCTTGGTCTTTCTTTAACTCTTTCAGCTTGAGAAAGATGTTCATTTTCTCCCTTTTGCTGCATCTGCTTTCTAGTGAGTAGGAAGGGACCTAAGAAAGAATGACGGTTACAAAGCAATTAAGAATCCTATACAAGTCATCGTTTAATCACAGTGTTGGGATTACAGGCATGAGCCACCGCACCCAGGCTCATTTACTACTTTTATTTTCATTTTTGCAGAGAGCGGGGGTCTCACTATGTTTCCCAGGCTAGTCTTGAACTCCTGGGCTCAAATCAATCCTCTTGCCTCAGTCTTCCAAAGTGTTGGGATTACAGGTGTAAGCCACTGTACCTGGCATCATTTACTTCTTATGATAATCCCATGGAGTAGGCACTATAATTAAATTCATTCCATAGATAGGAAAACTGAGTCTTGGAGAGATTAAGTGACTCGCCCAAAATTTCACAAATAATACGAGGATTGGAATCCAGGACATTTTACTCAGCAATCCACTTTCTTAGCTTTACCACCTCCACAAGGTATCTCACTTAAGTATTTCTTTGGAAGAACAGTAGGACAATTAAGTGCTTAATTCAGAAGGAAGAAGGATCATCAGAATCCTTAGCTAAAAAAACTTGTAAATTTTAATCACTTCACTCAAATAATCAGGTCAAGAATACTAGGACCCCTTCTTTCTAGCGTACCATATACCTACAATTTATAAATAACAGTATCTAGGGAAAGGGCTCTAGTTAGTAATCTTGTACTAATGTTTTTCTCAGCTGAATCTGTTTCTAATTTTGCCTCATTGGCTATTCTATTTGTTGAGATGTAATAAAAGAATAAGGGGCTAGGAGCAGTGGCTCACACCTGCAATCCCAGCACTTTGGGAAAATTCCAGGAAGGATTTTCTAAAATCACCTGAGGTCGGGAGTTCGAGACCAGCCTGACCAACATGGAGAAACCCCATCTCTACTAAAAATACAAAATTAGCTAGGTGTGGTGATGCATGCCTGTAATCCCAGTTACTCAGGAGGCCGAGGCAGAAGAATCTCTTGGATCCAGGAGGCGGAGGTTGCAGTGAGCCGAGATCACGACATTCTCCAGCCTGGGCAACAAGAGCAAAACTCCATCTCAAAAAAAAATAAGGCTAAAAATAAGAATAGGGCTGGACGCAGTGGCTCACGCCTGTAATCCCAGCACTTTGGGAAGCCAAGGCAGGCAGATCACAAGGTCAGGAGATTGAAACCACCCTGGCCAACATAGTGAAACCCTGTCTCTACTAAAAAAATACAAAAATTAGCTGGGCATAGTGGCGCATGCCTGTAGTCCCTACTCAGGAAGCAGAGGCAGGAGAATCACTTGAACCCAGGAGGTGGAGGTTGCAGTGAGCCAAGATCGCGCCACTGCACTCCAGCCTGGTGATAGAGCCAGACTCTGTCTCACAAGAAAAAAAAAGAATAAGGTTTCCAACAAACATTAAGTCCCACCACATTTTTTACTAACAAAGTCAAGAGGGAAAGTTTTCTTGATCTACTACCACTAAGATAAAGTGAATATAGAATATAAATAGAGATTTCAAATTGAGAACCTCTAGAATGTTCTAGTTGATATATCTTCACTAAGTCTCCTGGCCAAGTAGGAAACAGTTTTCAGAAAAATAAATGGAGGCTCTCTTCTTGTGGAGAGGCAAGACTAGACCACTATCTTGTTAAACTACCATTATAAACTTTTTTTCCATTCAATTTAGCACTAGCAGTACTTCAGCAAGTTCAAATCACAAAGGAGATAAGACTTTTGAAACTCAGAGATTATATTAGCACAAACCCTGAGGCCACGCCCTCCCCCAATGTACGTCCACTTGGAATGTGCGGGCCAGTTTTGCTCCTGGTTCTTTATTTTGCTATATCCTGAAATGGGGAGTCTGATTTCTCCATTAGCCACCTGCCTTGCTCCCCACCTTTTTAAGAGACAAGGCCTCACTCTGTTGCCATGCTGTAGTGCAATAGCATGATCATGGCTCACCGAAATGTTGAATTCCTGGGCTCAAGTAATCCTCCTACCTTAGCCTCCTGAGTAGCTAGGACTACAGGTATGTGCCATGCCTGGCTTTTTTTTTTTTTTTAAAATAGAGACAGGGTCTTGCTATGTCGCCCAGGCTGGTTTCAAACTCCTGGACTCAAGCAATCCTTTCACCTCACCTCCCAAAGTGCTGGGATTACAGGCATGAGCCACCACACCCAGTCTAGCTTCCCTCTTTAATAAGATCTTTGGTGCCTCTTCCAGAGATACAGGCAGAGCATCTGTTCTAAACCCATCAGGGGTTCCAGGGGAAACAACAATAACAACAATAATACATCTTTCCCCCAACTCCCCACAAATAGATTGCCCTTCCCTCCCCACCCAGCACCCCTCAGCTCCTCTCTTAAAGCCTCTTTCCTCCTTTCCCTGCAGGGAAAGTGCACAACTGGGCCCAGTAAATCAACACAGTTCTAATGATCTCTCTCACTTGACCCTTCTAGCGTGACGGTGTCGCATGGAAACAAATGTACAATAAACTTCACTCCATCTTTAGCTCCTTGCTGACAGGTTTTGATTCATGGGATGGCGAAACCCATCTGAGGGAAATTACCTCGATCAAAACGCATGTCTCTCTGCATTCATCAGGCCAATGCTCCCTCAGGCCATGCTCAAGTGCACAAATGGGGTTGTGGCATCTGCAGGCAGCAGTGACCCCTCTAGCTCAGTGTCACACGCATTTGCAAACCTTTCCCTTCTTCATCCCTCCCCCACTACCCTCCCTCAAATGCTCAACTACTAACAAATCTCTTTTTTCTTCCCATGCCTACTGCTGTGTGAGAAGTGCTTGAGTCTGAAGTGCCCTTATTTCCTATCAAATCTATACTCCTAAAAACAAACAACTTGCACAGAAAATCAAGAGAAAACTGTCCTTACTGGCCAAACACAGGCATTGGAAGTTCAGATGAATCCATACATTTCAATTCCTCCCTCCTCTTCCTTCTCAAGATTTAAAACACCAAGCCAACCAACTGACGGATGCCAGTAATTTCAATATATGCAACCCTCATGGTACCCAATACCTGCCTTGTTTGCTTTCCTTAAGATCTCATTTATAAAAAAGAGAAATAACTGTGCAATACCTGCCTTGTTTGCTTTCCTTAAGATCTCATTTATAAAAATGAGAAATAACTGTGCAAAAGAGGAGAGAGTACCTATATAAGAACATAAAGCATAGTTTTTGGGGTTTTTTGTTTGTTTTTTTGTTTTTTGATTTTTTTTGTTGTTGTTTTGAGACAGTCTCGCTCTGTCACCCAGGCTGGAGTGTAGTGGCTTGATGTCAGCTCACTGCAACCTCCACCTCCCAGGCTCAAGGGAGCTTCTTACCTCAGCCTCCCAAGCAGCTGGGACCACAGGCGCAAGCCAACGCGCCCAGGTAATTTTTGTATTTTTTGTAGAGAGAGGGTTTCACCACGTTGCCCAGGCTGGTCTTGAACTCCTAAGCTCAAGCAATCTACCCGCCTCTGCCTCCCAGTCTCTGCCTTCCAAAGTGCTGGGATTACAGGAATGAGCCACCATGCCCAGCCCCAGGGTATATATTTAATAAAACCAAATACCCTTACTATCATGTATTTTCCATTGTAGAATACAGTTCCAAACTGAGCCCTTGAAAACAATACCTGGAAGAGAAAACACAGACATTCAAGCCTGCTCTAAGATACAAATTACATTTGCACACAGGAACTAAAAAACGTATTTAATAAATGTTAGCTATTACTTTTATTGCCGTATTTCTCCTGGTCCTTGAAACTAAGTTTGAGATCACAATCAAAATTTAAGCTAACAATGCCATTCATTCTTCTAGATAAGAAGTGAGCCAGGCGCGGTGGCTCAAGCCTGTAATCCCAGCACTTTGGGAGGCCGAGACGGGCGGATCACGAGGTCAGGAGATCAAGACCATCCTGGCTAACACGGTGAAACCCCGTCTCTACTAAAAAATACAAAAAACTAGCCGGGCGACGTGGCGGGCACCTGTAGTCCCCCAGCTACTCCGGAGGCTGAGGCGGGAGAATGGCGTAAACCCGGGAGGCGGAGCTTGCAGTGAGCTGAGATACGGCCACTGCACTCCAGCCCGGGAGACAGAGCGAAACTCCATCTCAAAAAAAAAAAAAAAAAAAAAGAAGTGAAATCATGGTGGCCTAGTATGGTGGTTCACACCTGGCATCCCAAGCACTTTGGGAGGCCGAGGTGGGAGGATTGCTTGAGCTCAGGAGTTCAAAACCAACCTGGACAACATAGTGAGATCCCATCACTTAAAAAAAAAAAATTAAGCCGGGCATGGTAGTACATGCCTGTGGTTCCAGCTACTCGAGAATCGAGAGGCTGATGGGGGAGGATTGCTTGAGCCAAGGAGGTTGAGGGTGCAGTGGGCCATTGTCATGCCACTGCACTTCAGTCTGGGCAACAGAGTGAGATCTTGTCTCAAAAATATACAAATACAAATCAACAAGTAAATAAATGAGCGAAATCACCAAAGGCTGGTAAGAATCAGATCCATTACCAAGGCAACAAGAAAACTCCCTTTAGCTGCAAGAAAAATGAGTATACACTTGGACAGATGACTAAGGGTTAAACTTTGGGTTGTGGAAGAACAGTTACTGGACAAAATCAGTCTTCTCCACAAAGTCCTATTAACCATCTCCCCCCCCCCCCCCCCCCCTTCCCCCCCCCCCCCCCCCCCCCCCCCCCCCCCCCGCCTTATTTATTTATTTATTTATTTAGAGACAGAGTCTCACTCTGTCATCAGGCTGGAGTGCAATGGCGCGATATCGGCTCACTGCAACCTCTGTCTCCCAGGTTCAGGCGATTCTTCTGCCCCAGCCTCCCGAGTAGCTGGGATTACAGGTGCCCATCACCACGCCCAGCTAATTTTTTTTGGTACTTTTAGTAGAGACAGGGTTTCTCCATGTTGGCCTGGCTGGTCTCAAACTCCTGACCTCAGGTGATTCACCTGCCTCAGCCTCCCACAGTGCTGGGATTACAGGCGTGAACCACCGTGCCGGGCCCTCTTATTTATTTTTTTGAGACCAAGTCCCACTCTATTGCCCAAGCTGGAGTGTAGTGGCGCAATCTCAGTTCACTGCAATCCCCGACTCCCTGGTTCTTGAGATTCTCCTGGTTCTTGAGATTCTCCTCCGGAGTAGCTGAGATTACAGGTGCCCGCCACCACCACACCAGGCTAATTTTTGTATTTTTAGTACAGACAGGGTTTCACCAAGTCAGCCAGGCTGGTCTTGAACTCCTGACCTCAGGTGATCTGCCCGCCGCAGCCTCCCAAAGTGCTGAGATTACAGGCATGAGCCACCACACCCAGCCTCTTTCTTTTTTTGAGACAAAGTCTCATTCTGTTGCCCAGGCTGGAGTGCAATGGCACAATCTTGGCTCACTGCAATCTCTGCCTCCTGGGTTCAAGCAATTCTCCTGTCTCAGTCTCTCGAGTAGCTGGGATTACAGGCGTGAGCCCGATGCCCAGTTAATTTTGTGTATTTTTAGTAGAGATGGGGTTTCACCATGTTGGCCAGGCTGGTCTCAAACTCCTGACCTCAAGTGATACACCCACCTCAGCCTCCCAAAGTGCTGGGATTACAGGTGTGAGCCATCACGCCAGGTCAAACTATCTTCTCTTTCTCAGACCTTGAAAATCTGGGCTGCTAGGCTTTACTGATTTCATAAACTCTAATAATTAATGACTACCAATAAAAGATATCTATTTAAGGTAATATATGAGAGGATTGGATCTATCTATGTAGATCCAATCCCAGGTTCTCTAAAGGCCCCTAAGGAATCTTTCACTGAATTATGTGACATCAACATTTTCAATAGCACTGCAGCCATAAAATTAATTCGTTCATTCACTAGTCAAATGAGTATCTACTTTGGGTCAGGTACTGGGAATACAGAGACGAGTAAGATAAAGTTAAGGAATATGATCCCTAACTTCATGAGGCTTATGAATTCACCAAGTTACTATAAAGGTATACACTACTGTTCTTTACATAACTACATTATGAGGACTCATGAGGGGAATTTTCTTTCTAGCCCCCAGATCCAAAAGAGTTATGCTTTTCTTAGGCAACTTGTTAGTTTATACCTTCTGAATCTTGTGAATAACCATAAACAGCGCAACTGTGCTTTCCCTTTCTACTGGCTGCCATAAGGCTTGGAAACAAATGTTTGGCCTGTCTTTAGCAAGTGATTTTGAACATACAAATGGTCCCCAACTTACGATGCTTTGACTTAAGATTTTTCAACTTTACAACAGCGAACGATGCATGCTCAGTAGAAACTGTACTTGATGTATCCATACAACCATTCTGTTTTTCACTTTCAGTATTCAATAAGTTACAAGAGACATTCAACACTTTATTACAAAATAGGCTTTGTGTTAGATGATTTTGCCCAACTGTAGACTAATATACGTGTTCTGGGCATGTTTAAGGTCAACTAGCTAAGCTATGATGTTCAAAAGGTTAGGTGTATTAAGCGAATTTTTGACTTAAGATGGTTTTTTTTTTTTTTTTTTGAAACGGAGTCTCGCTCTGTGGCCCAGGCTGGAGTGCAGTGGCCGGATCTCAGCTCACTGCAAGCTCCGCCTCCCGGGTTTACGCCATTCTCCTGCCTCAGCCTCCCGGGTAGCTGGGACTACAGGCGCCCGCCACCTCGCCCAGCTAATTTTTTGTATTTTCTAGTAGAGACGGGGTTTCACCATGTTAGCCAGGATGGTCTTGATCTCCCGACCTCGTGATCCACCCGTCTCGGCCTTCCAAAGTGCTGCGATTACAGGCTTGAGCCTCCGCGCCCGGCCTTTTTTTTTTTTAAGATGGAGTCTTGCTCTGTCACCCAGGCTGGAGTGCAGTGGCATGATCTCAGCTCACTACAAGCTCTGCCTCCCGGGTTCACGCCATTCTCCTGCCTCAACACCCCCAGTAACTGAGACTACAGGCACCCGCCACCATGCCTGGCTAATTTTGTGTGTGTGTGTTTTTTTAGTACAGACGGGGTTTCACCGTGTTGGCCAGGATGGTCTCGATCTCCTGACCTCGTGATCCGCCTGCCTCGGCCTCCCAGAGTGCTGGGATTACAGGCATGAGCCACTGCACCCAGCCTAAGATAGGTTTTTATCAGGATGTAACCCACATCGTAAGGTGAGGAGTACTTGTTTTTCTATTAGAAGAGAGAGGCCAGAAGTATTGATGTGAGAGAGAAACATGAGATCCAGAGATGAAAAGCAAACACACAGAAACAGAGATAGGAATTTAGAAAGCAAGATGAAGTGCAGTTAGTTACAAAGTTGCTGTTGGTCTCTTTAGAAGGTACTCCTCTATAAACATTAAAATACTTACTGTCCTGAGAAGAAAAAAGAGATGGGATAAGAGTTACCAGGTTACAACTAGAATTTTTTTTTTTTTTGAGACGGAGTCTCGCTCTGTCACCCAGGTTGGAGTGCAGCGGCGAGATCTCAGCCCACTGCAAGCTCTGCCTCCAGGGTTCAGGCCTTTCTCCTGCCTCAGTCTCCCAAGTAGCTGGGACTATAGGTGCCTGCCACCACGCCCGGCTAGTTTTTTTGTGTGTGTGTATTTTTAGTAGAGACAGGGTTTCACTGTGTTAGCCAGGATGGTCTCAATCTCCTGACCTCATGACCCACCCACCTCAGCCTCCCAAAGTGTTGGGATTACAGGCACGAGCCACCACGCCCGGCCCTGAATTTTTTATTTTTTATTTTTTTCTGAGACAGAGTCTCTTGCCCTGTCGCCCAGGCTGAAGGGTAATGGCACAATCCCAGCTCACTGTAACCTCCACCTCCTGGGTTCAAATGATTCTCCTGCCTCAGCCTCCCGAGTAGCTGGGATTACAGGTGCCTGCAACCACACCCAGCTAATTTTTGTTTTTTAGTACAGACAGGGTGTCACCATGTTGGCCAGGCCAGTCTCAAACTCCTGACTTAGTGATCCACCCACCTCGGCCTCCCAAAGTGCTGAGATTACAGGCGTGAGTCACCACACCCAGCCTATAACTAGAAATTTTAAATTAAGGGTTCTTAGCAATTATTTCCATGGCATATATACTGTAGCCAGGAAGTAAGTTGCAAAAGGAAGATCGGATGCAACAATTGGCAGCTGAATACCACAGATATTTTCTAAAGTGTCTGTTCCCTTTTTATAGCAGAGTAGCATTACTATGTCTACCCAAAATGGAGTTCTAACTTTATTTTCTAAACCCAACCTGTGTCTTCAAGATTCAAATTCATGAGAACATTTTTCGAATCTTACTAATTTTAACCTAAATACAATAAAGAATACTGCTCCTTGCTTGTGTGCCATGGCTATTTACTCTGCCAAAAGGGGTCCAATTTGATTTAATTAGCACCCCATGGGTTGTGTGTTGAAAGCATTCACCTTCTTCAATCTTTTTTTTTTTTTTTAAGACAGTTTCGCTCTTGTTGCCCAAGCTGGAGTACAATGACGCACTCTCGGTTCACTGCAACCTCTGCTTCCCAGGTTCAAGTGATTCTCCTGCCTCAGCCTCTCGAGTAGCTGGGATTACAGGCACGTGCCACCATGCCTGGCGGGGGGGGGGGGGGGGGGGGGGGGGGGGGGGGGGGGGGGGGGGGGGGGTGGGGGGGGGGTAGTGGGGAATGCTGGGGACAGAGTTAACTCAAGGGACATGTCC
>NC_045443.1:52831139-52850527 GCF_002776525.5 Piliocolobus tephrosceles
TGGGTGTGTGGGGGTGTGTGTGTGTGTGCACGTGTGGGTGTGTTAGGAGAAACAGGGTTTCACCATGTTAGCCAGGCTGGTCTCGAACTCCTGACCTCAGGTGATCCACCTGCCTCAGCCTCCCAAAGTGCTAGGATTGCAGGTGTGAGACACTGCGCCCGGCCCACCTTCTTCAATCTTATTACCAGTGCCACTCCAGATCATATAAAAAGAAACTAGGATAAACAAAGCAAAGTGTAACCCAAGCATCATTAGGGAATTTGAACTCAGTAATTCCCAAGAACATAAAACATGAGTACTTTTACTGGATTCAAATAAAAAACATCGTTATTCTCTGCAACCAAAAGAATTAACCAAGCCAGGCACTGTGCCTGGTCAAGTGTAACAAGCTCACTCACTTATCATCCCTCCTTATACCATGCGTGAGAAGCAGAAATTCCAATCTAAAGAGTCTAGTGAGAAAAATCCTCACAAGCAGAAAGAAGCATTTCAGGGGAGCTCAGGTACTGCTATTATTTTCCCCCCTCAGAAGTCTTTTCCCTAGAGTGATAGAAAAGAGGCTGACAGAGAGCTAAGATGTCATATTTCACAAAAATAACAAATAACTGCCCCCCTCTGTAAATGAGTAACCATATTAAGATGTTAATAGTTCTCAGGCCAGTCTGATTTCCAAGGGAATGCAAGGTAGTATGGAAAAAGGAAAAGAGGGAGCCTTTTGGCCACTTTTCCTGAATCTCAGTGCCACATGACTGATGGCAGGATGAAAAGCAGAGCCTGGGGGCTTTCAGGCGATGGTAGATTAATGATGACATGGTCTTGACTTCCCAGAGGTAAAGGTTATGAAACACTCCAGGGTAAGCGAGCTTCCAATTTCATACTCTCAGGATGAATGACAGCAACTGATGGTTATTCTCTCAGAAACACTTGGATGCTTAAAAACACAGCTGTCACCTCCCCTGCCCCAGTTTCTGAAACTGTTTATTCCCGAGCCTTTATGCCAGCCAGACAACAGAACAGAGGGTGGTCCCAAAAATCAATGCACAGAGCTTAAGTAGATGAAGGTGAGAGACTAGACTAGCAGCAAGTACACCACCTTAGCAGACACTCTAACACTATCCACACACATACACGTAACACACCTCCCCAATATAACCATCTTAACCTACTCTCAATAGTCTCTTTCAAGCGTGAGATCAGTGTCAACTTTCTAGGGCTGGCAAGGGTGCTAGGAACTTTAAAGAGAACACCAGGAATCGTATCTCCTCTTATCTTCACAGGATTTGAAGCCCAAGAACACAGTCAGGTAAGAACTACTCGCTCACTAGGTTCCACCACCTTTTCTTTCTCTTGTCCAAATCAAGCTCTTTCCCCAACCCCACTCCTCGTCAACCCCAGAGGAGGTCGTTTTGGTCTTGCTCTAGTTGACTGTAGGACAAAGCAAGGCAGGTAGAGGAAATGAAGGCTTCACACTTGAGACCCCCAGAAATCAAGTTTCTATTAAAAGTCCCCATCTCCCTCTCTTAAAAGCCAAGGAGCTGCTGCTTTTAAGGATAAGTGACGCAGAGTCTGGCAGAAATATCAAGAAGTCAGTAGAGGGAAACTGAAATTTTTTTTTTTTTTTTTTGAGAGAGAGTTTTGCTCTTTCTGCCCAGGCTGGAGTGCAATGGCACGATCTCAGCTCACCACAACCTGTCTCCCAGGTTCAAGCAATTCTCCTGCCTCAGCCTCCCGAGAAGATGGGATTACAGGCATGTACCAGCACACCTGGCTAATTTTGTATTTTTTAGTAGAGACAGGGTTTCTCCATGTTGGCCAGGCTGGTCTCTAACTCCCAAACCTCAGGTGATCTGCCCACCTCGGCCTCCCAAAGTGCTGGAATTACAGGCATGAGCCACCGTGCCCAGCCTGGGAAGCTGAAACTTTTCAGGAGAGGTGTATGCTGTTTTAGCCAAAACATACAGAGAAGGGAGGACAGTTAACTGACCATTCAGAAATTTAAGAGTGAGCACTAGGAAACCAGATTATTTTCATATAAAGTATTTAAAAATGCAGATTTCAGGCCACAACCCAACCTAATAAATCGACATCTCAAAAGGGAAGGCCTACAGAACTGTATTTTAAAAGGTTCCCCGTAACCCTTATGTGCAACCATTATTTGGGGCCAATTTCAAGTAGCTTTGAAAAAATACAGACCAAATAACTTTTTAAAATTTCTCATCAAGTCCAAAGAAGACTCCTATCCTGCTCCAATTATCTCCTGTAAATGCTAAGAGTATTCCAAAGTTTATGCTTCCTACAAACACTATTTCAGCCGCAGAGATGTGAGGGGTAAAAAGAGAGCTGTGACGAAATCACAGAGGATTCTGGGTAGCACACCTGTCTTACTGCTCTCCTACAATTCAAATAGAAAAGCAGAGAGAATCTTTCATCATAGTTAATACAGGAAGAACATGCCAAAATAAGATCAGGGCACACTGCAGTTATATGGGGAAAAGAGGGAGGCAACTAGGTGGCAGCACACAAAGGCATTTTTTCCTACAGAACTGATACAAAGGAAAAGGAGGAGTATCAATAAAGTGGGGGAAAGGCAAAATGGGATTTCTTCTTCTTCTTTTTTTTTCTTTTTGAGACAGTTTTGCTCTTGTTGCCCAGGCTGGAGTGCAATGGTGTGATCTCTGCTCACTGCAACCTCCACCTCCCAGGTTCAAGTGATTCTCCTGCCTCAGCCTCCTGAGTAGCTGGGACTGCAGGTGCCCACCACCACACCGGCTAATTTTAGTATTTTTAGTAGAGACGGGGTTTCACCATGTTGGCCAGGCTGGTCTCAAACTCCTGACCTCAAGTGATCCACCCGCCTTGGCCTCCCAAAATGCTGAAATTATAGGCTTGAGACACTGCACCTGGCCCTTTTTTCTTTTTGAGACAGAGTCTCTCACTCTGTCACCCAGGCTGGAGTGCAGTCGCACGATCACAGCTCGCTGCAGCCTGGACCTCCCTGGCTCAAGCAATCCTCCCACCTCAGCCTCCCAAGTAGCAAGGACTTCAGGCATGCCACCCCACCCAGCTAATTGTTTATTTTCTTGTAGAGACAAGATCTCACTATACTGCACAGGCCAGTCTCAATTCCTGGGCTCAAGTAATCCTCCCACTTTGGCCTCCCAAAGTGTTGGGATTATAGGCATGAGCCACTGTACCACCTCTGTTCATTTCTAATTGCTCCTTCTTTTCAACCACCTCATACCTAAGCATGGGTATGATATGCAAATTCTGTAACTGCCTCCTCTATACCCCAATAAACTCCCTACCAATAATTACTTTCTAATGTCAAGATCAAGGGGCTGGGCACAGTGGCTCACACCTGTAATCCCAGCACTTTGGGAGGCCTAGGTGGGTGGATCACTTTGAGGTCAAGAGTTCAACACCAGCCTAGCCAGCATGGTGAAACCCCGTCTCTACTAAAGAAAAAAATACAAAAATTAGCCAGGCGTGGCGGCATGCACCCATAATCCCAGCTACTCGGGAGGTTGAGGTAGGAGAATCGACTGAACCCAGGAAGTGGAGGTTGCAGTGAGCTGAGATTGCATCACTGCACTCCAGTTTGGGTGACGAGAGTGGAACTCCCTCAAAATAAATAAATAAAGTCCAGATCAAGTATTTCAAATATAATCTTCTCAGTTACATATCTCCCCTGCTACGGACTTCCAGATTTAATATTTGTTACAAACTCCAAGTGTACAACACCCTGAAAACACATTTCTATTTGTATTTGTATTTTTTTTGTTTGTTTTGGAGGTGGAGTCTTGCTCTGTCGCCCAGACTGGAGTGCAGTGACGCAATCTTAGCTCACTGCAACCTCTGCCTCGCGGGTTCAAGCCATTCTCCTGCCTCAGCCTCCCAAACAGCTGGGATTACAGGTGCCCACCACCACACCCGGCTAACTTTTTTTGTATTTTTAGTAGAGACAGGGTTTCACCATGTTAGCCAGGATGGTCTCCACCTCCTGACCTCATGATCTGCCTGCCTTGGCCTCCCAAAGCACTGAGATTACAGGCTCAAGCCACCACGCCCGGCCACACATTTCTATTTCTGTCCTAAGAATCTGCTCTGGAAGTTAAAAGGTTAAATTAAAAAAAAAAAAACATGAAAAAGAGATGGACAAGTATGGTGGCTCACACCTGTAATCCCAGCACTTTAGGAGGCCGAGGTAGGTGGATCACCCGAAGTCAGGAGTTTGAGACCAGCCTGGCCAACATGGTGAAACCTGGCCTCTACCAAAGATACAAAAATTAGCCAGGCGTGGTGGTGCCGACTTGTAGTCCCAGCTACTCAGGAAGCTGAGGCAGGAGAATTGTTTGAACCCAGGAGGCAGAGGTTGCAGTAAGCTGGATCATACCACTGCACTCCAGCCTGGGAAATAGCGAGACTGTCTCAAAAAAAAAAAAAAGAAAGAAAAAAAAAAACTATGAAAAAAAGAGTAGCAAAGGAAGGGGAGAGGAAAAAAGGAGTTAAAATTTTCTAGATCTTAACAAGGGACTTCATATTATATTAAAAATGGGGTCTTTGCTAATTTACAAACATCACCACCAAGTAATCCCCTTAAAGTATCTCCAATTTGATGTCCTGCCTCGTCCCCACATCCACCTCCAAAATACTATGGGATCTGACCTCCTTAAGGTATCTGTCATGAAGAGCAACTCTGCTACTTTGGTGAGTACATAAGAAAATGAACTATCCCATAATTGTTCAATCTTATTTTAACTGAACCCACATGCATAAACCTCTCAAGTATTAACATACATTTTAAACATTCCCATTCTGCTGTAGCTCTCACACCATGAGGAGCCTTTAACCAAAATTTCCTATCAAAAAAATTAATCACATACACATATGCCAAAAAATTCCTTCCCCAACACCACTTTATTTCCTCCCATTGACACTCTGAAGGATATACAGTTGTCCCTCAGAATCCAAGAAGCACTGGTTCCAGGACCACCCCCGCCCCCACCTGCAGATACCAAAATCTGTGGGAGCTCAAGTCCCTTATACAAAATGACATAAGGCTAGGTGCAGTGGCTTTCGCCTGTAATCTAAGCACTTTGAAAGGCAGGAGGACTGCTTGAGTCCAGGAGTTTGAGAGTAGCCTGGGCAAAATAGGGAGACCTTGTCTCTGCAAAATAAAATTAGCCGGGCGTGGTGGTGCATGCCTGTGGTCCCAGCTACTTGCGAGGAATGAGGTGGGGTTACTTGAGCCTAGGAGGTGGAGGCTGCAGTGAGCCAGGATCTGGGACACAGCACTCTATAAGACAGTGAGACCGTATCTTTAAAAAAAAAAAAAAAAAAAAAGCATAGTATTTGCATATAACCTATGCTCATCCGCCTATATACTTTAAATCATCTCCAGAGTACTTACAACTAATAGAATGTAAATGTTATATGAATAGCTGTTATACGATCCTGTTTCACTTGTATTATTTTTTATTGTTGTATTTTTCCCCCCAAATGCTTTTGATCCACAGATGTAGAACCCATGGATACAGAGGGCTGAGTATACTTGGATTCAGAGAGCTCACATTTCACCACAGCTGGGGAGAGTATCTGGGAGTGTGGATAGATATTGCTTCACTCAGAAAGGCCAGGCCAACTGTCTATCACCCCAAAATTAGATATACAACCAGATATAATGTAATTTTTAAAATTATTTACCTTATGTACTAAGAGTGGTACTTTCAAAAGAAAAAAGAAAAAACTCTTACCCAGAGAATAAGCCCATCTCAAGAAAGAGGCTGGCAAAAATGACTGAACATATTGAAAAGTAAAATAGACTTAACAGAATCCACCACTCCTCTCCCTTTCAGGCTATGTTTACTCTTGTGGCAAAGATGAGCAGGGGGCCAAAGAGAGGCATAAAACTTGTTTTTTATCAAAGCCATCAATTCTGACATGTTAGACGAAGGAATGCAAAGACATTATGGAGGGGGTATTGACCAGGGGAAACAGAAAAGAGTTTTTCTTACTACAAATTTCTTTACCTGAAGTTCTTCAGGTGCAAATTCAATGAATGAAATGAGAGAGAAATACATAAAATTAAAAGGTACCAGAGCTTTATGATCTCAGCTATGCACCTTCAGGGAAGTCTAAACATCTAACAGAACTTTCCCAAATACCCAGTTTACCATAAATTTAGCACAAAGTACCAGCCATGAATGCTGACATAGCATCAAAAATTTCACCTTGTTTCCCTAAACATTAAAGACTTTTCCTCTTCATTTATTTATTTATTTTTTGAGACAGAGTCTCACTCTGTCACCCAGGATGGAGTGCAGTGGCGTGATCTAGGCTCACTGCAACCTCTGCCTCCCGGGTTCAAGTGATTCTCCTGCCTCAGCCTCCCGAGTAGCTGGGACTACAGGCGCATGCCACCATGTGCTGCTAATTTTTTATATTTTTAGTAGAGACAGGGTTTTTCCGTGTTAGCCAGGATGTTCTTGATCTCCTGACCTCACGATCCACCCGCCTTAGCCTTCCAAAGTGCTGGGATTACAGGTGTGAGCCACTACACCCGGCCAAACTTTTCCTCTTAAAATGTTCAATTTTTATTTCCAACATCTCTTGTCAAATTTTTTCCTCATACATTGGCTAGGTAAAAAGTATTTACAGGGGATTACAGGGAATAGTGGGACAGTAGAAGGCGAAGTTGAGCAAAGAAAAACCCGTCTCCTACTTCTCTGGTTGAAATTAGAATACACTGTCTTGCTGTAGTCAGGAGAGAGAAAAACTCCATTCTGCCTCTTCGCTGTTCCAAATTCCTATAGCCAACTTGTTCAACAGCAGTTGAATGGTGCACATAATTGACATCACTGACTGGACCCATAATAAAAGGAAGTGAGACGTGTGGGTGTGGGGGAAACTGGGAAGGGAGGGAGATGGTGTATTTGTGTTACAGACAAAAGACAAGTTCTGTTCCTCTGCAGGGACCCAGATGAAGAACCAGATGATGGAATAAACTGAGGTCAAAGAGTTTCCCCTATTGTTTCCTCTTTATTATTATTATTTATTTTATTTTATTTATTATTTTTTTTTGAGACGGAGTCTCGCTGTGTTGCCCAGGCTGGAGTGCAGTGGCGCGAACTCAACTCAACGCAAGCTCCGCCTCCCGGGTTCACGCCATTCTCCTGCCTCAGCCTCCTGAGTAGCTGGGACTATAGGCGCCCGTCACCACGCCTGGCTAATTTTTTTTTTGTATTTTTTAGTAGAGTCGGGGTTTCACCGTGTTAGCCAGGATGGTCTCGATCTCCTGACCTCATGATCCGCCCGCCTCAGCCTCCCAAAGTGCTAGGATTATAGGCATGAGCCACCACGCCTGGCCTATTTTTCTTAATATTATTTTTGAGACCAAGTCTCCCTCAGTTGCCCAGGCTGGAGTGCAGTGGCATGATCTCAGCTCACTGAGACCTCCACCTCCAGGGTTCAAGAAATTCTCGTGATTAAGCCTCCCGAGTAGTTGGGACTACAGGCGTGAGCCACCATACCCAGCTAATTTTTGTATTTTTACTAGAGATGGGGTTTCACCATGTTGGCCAGGCTGGTCTCAAACTCCTGACCTGAGGTGATCCACCCACCTCGGCCTCTCAAAGTGCCGAGATTACAGGTGTGAGTCACTGTGCTGGCCTGTTTCCCCTTTAAACAGCTCCTTTTACCACTCTCTCAAAGTTTGTTCCACTGGGAGGGTGGGGAAGAGTACAACATTGTTTTATCTTAAAGGGGAGGAGACAGAGAAGAAGAAAACAGATACAGGATTACACATTGTATCTCTCCTTGAAAAGGCCAAATATTTATTTTCAAAGTATTATGAATGAAAAGGGAATGTAAAAGAGAGGTTAAACATTTGTTTAGTCTTAAAAATGCTCCAAGAGGCCAGACGCTGTAGTTCACGCCTGTAAGCCCAGCATTTTGGAAGGCCGAGGCCTGCGGATCACGAGATCAGGAGTTCAAGACCAGCCTGGCCAACATGGTGAAACCCTGTCTCTACTAAAGATACAAAAAATTAGCCGGCCATGGTGGCACGCACCTGTAATCCAAGCTACTCGGGAGGCTGAGGCAGGAGAATCACTTGAACCTGAGAGGCAGAGGTTGCAGTGAGCCAAGATAATGCCATTGCACTCCAGCCTGGGGGACAGAGTGAGACTGTCTCAAAAAGCAAAGCAAAACAAAACAAAACACACAAAAAAACAAAAAAACTAAACAAAACAAAACAAAACAAAAAACTCCAAGAAACATTATCTAAGAAATCCTGAAGACTATATGAGGCTGAGTTTTAGCTTTTCCTGAAATTTATCTTCTAAGATATCCACTCTCTCAATTGCTATCTCTATCTACCATAGAGTAATCTTTTCTTGTTGGTTAATCTAAGTTGAAAAGAACAATTATTGAAATAACCTAGGATGAAGGAGGGGGAAATTCCCCCAAAAGCTCTTGATCAGTGAGGTATCAATGGCTCAGGGGCCTACATTTAGTTTTGTTTTTTTCCATTTACAAATCTACTATCTGCGTTTTTCTTGGTCCCATGGCTGTATGAGAAAGAGAAATGGAGAATTAAATTTTACACCAAGCCTAGGCACTGCTGCTTGAGTATATCTGAATAGAACCCAAACTTACTAAGCAGGCTACTTTTCCAACCTGTTCTGGGATCTAATTCTTCTACCACTACTTCCTTTAAAGATACTCTACCAAACTCTTCACCATAGTTTATGGTTCCTTAGGTTTATAAAGTTCCATGTTGGTAATATCCTATGCATGGCCCCATCATTCTTCCTTTATACAGCCATACTCAAACAAACAAATCCTAATTACAGACCCTCTGAGAAGGCTGGTGACCAACTTCTAAAACCATAGTATAGTAGTCCCTCTTATACAAGAGGGATACATTCTAAAACCCCCGGAAGCCTCAAATAGTACCAAACTCTATATATACTGTTTTTACCTGCAATTTTAATTTTTAAATCAGACACAATAAGAGATTAACAGCAATAATGAAATAGAACAGGCCAGGCATGGTGGCCCAACCCTGTAATCCCAGCACTTTGGGAGACCAAGGCGGGAGGATCATCTGAGCCCAGGAGTTTGAGACCAGCTTGGGTAACATAGTGAGACCCTGTCTCTACAAAAAAATTAAAAAATTGGCTGGGCATGTTGGTGTGTACCTGTAGTCCCAGCTACTCATCAGGCTGAGGTGGGAGGGTCACTTAAGCCCGGGAGGCGGAGGCTGCAGTGAGCTGTGTTCATGCCACTGCACTCCAGCCTGGTGACAGAGCAAAACCTTGTCTCTAAATAAATAAATAACGCCGGGCGCAGTAGCTCATGCCTGTAATCCCAGCACTTTGGGAGGCTAAGGTGGGCAGATTACAAGGTCAGAAGTTCAAGACCAGCCTGGCCAATATGGTGAAACCCCATCTCCACTAAAAATACAAAAAAAATTAGCCGGGCATAGTGGCACATGCCTGTAATCCCAACTATTCCGGAGGCTGAGGCAGGAGGATTGCTTGAACCCAGGAGGCGGAGGTTGCAGTGAGCTGAGATTGTGCCACTACACTCCATCCAGCCTGGGCGACAGAGCAACTCTATCTCAAAAAATAAATAAATAAAAAATAAATAAAATTAAAAACTAGCTGGGCATGGTGGCACATGCCTGTAATCCCAGCTACTTGGGAGGCTGAAGCAGGGAAAATCACCGGAACCCAGGAGGCAAAGGTTGCAGTGATCCAAGATCACGCCACTGCACTCCAGCCTGGGCAACAAGTGCAAAACTCTGTCTCAAAAAAAAAAAAATTACAACAATATGCCAGCATCACTACTCTTGTGCATTAGGGCCAATATTAAGTAAAATAACAGTTACTTCAACACAAGCATTGCCCTAATGGGGAAGTAGTAGGGATATGCTGGACAAGGGGATGATTCACATACCTGAGCAGGACAGGGCAAGATTTTATCATGCTACTCAGAACAGTGTGCAATTTAAAAGTTATAAACTATTTCTGGAATTTTCCATTTAATATTTTAGGACTGTGGTTGACTGAGGGTAACTGAAACAACAGAAAGCACAACCACAGGTAAGGAAGGACTGCTGTATGAACTTCTTTCATCTTTCCACATCCCAATGACTAACCTCTACACCAAAACCCAGCATTGAAGCAAAGGAACAAACAAGTATTTCTTCACTTATTTCAGATGGTGGGAGAATAGAAGATAGAATACAACAGGCCCTCCAGAGAGTGAATTGAGAACAGCATGCCATTAGTTAGCTACAATGAAATCTGTATGCTAGAAGACTGGTGCCCGTCTGTACTGTGAATTGACTTTGTCTCAGCTTCCTCTATGGTACCTCAATACAGTTAAGTGACAAGCTCCTAACAAACAAGGCAGGTCCCTTTGGGAGGCCAAGGCGGGCAGATCACAAAGTCACGAGTTTGAGACCAGCCTGGCCAACATGGTGAAACCCGATCTCCACTAAAAATACAAAAATTAGCCAGGCGTGGTGGCGGGTGCCTGCAATCCCAGCTACTTGGGAGGCTGAGGCAGGAGAATCACTTAAAACCGGAAGGCAGAGGTTGCACTGAGCTGAGATCGCGCCACTGCACTTCAGCCTGGGCAAAAGAGCAAAACTCCATCTCAAAAACAAAACAAACACAAACAAACAAAAAAAGGCACATCCAATATCTCACTTACTGTGAAGTGGTTCATCTCCTACCAATGGTGATAAAAAATGTAATACAAAAGGTTCATGAAAATGATCACTGCAGCTACCCAAGAATATTCTAGTCACCAGCCTCATGAAGAAGTCAGTAGAGGCATAGTCTATTTTCAACCTTTTTATATTCTTTGTTGTTGTTGTTCAGATAGGGTCTTGCTCTGTTTCCCAGGCTAAAGTGCAGTGATGCCATCATGGCTTACTGCAGACTTGACCTCTTGGACTCAAGCAATGCTTCCACCTCAGCCTTTCAAGAAGCTGGGACTACAGGCACTCACCACCATACCTGGCTATTTTTATTTTTTGTAGAGATAGGATCTTATTATGTTGCCCAGGCTGGTCTCAAACTCCTGGGATCAAGTGACACTTCAAAGTACTGGAGCTAGGATTACAGGTGTGAACCTCTGCCCAGTCTAAACTTTTTATATTGTGACACTGTGTTAACACAGATCATACCCATCAGAAAATAAGCGTGGCAAAAATCATAAACCTGGGAAAAGTATCCTTCAGGGTTTACTGGACTTAAGATAACTCTTTTTTTTTGGATATGGAGTCTCGCTCTGTCGCCCAGGCTGGAGTGCAGTGGTGCAAACTCGGCTCCCTGCAAGCCCCACCTCCCAGGATTCCCACCATTCTCCTGCCTCAGCCTCCCGAGTGGCTGGTACTACAGGCGCCCGCCACCATGCCCGGCTAATTTTTGTATTTTTAGTAGAGATGGGGTTTCACCATGTTAGCCAGGATGGTCTCAATCTCCTGACCTTGTGATCGCCCGCCTCGGCCTCCCAAAGTGCTGGGATTACAGGTGTGAGCCACTGCACCCAGCTGAGATAACTCTTTAGGACAGTTACCTATATGAAGGGCTGGAAGTAGAAAAATCCTGGTACTATTCTAATACATAAAAAAGGAAGATGTACTAAGGTCAATAATGATATAAGATCCTTGTACCTTCTATTAGTAACCAAGAATCAGTAACATATACCGCCCTCACATTCCTGGGGAAAGAAAAGAATATCAACCACATTCCAGTTTTCTGCTTAGTGCCTGGGATTAGACTTGTTTTGTTTTTTAAATATCCATGTAGATGAATTTCCTATAATGTCCTAAAGTACCAAGTTCCTCCTTCCCGAGGTGCCAATGTTTGAAAAATACAAAACAATCCACTCAAATTAGCACAGCAGTTAATACCATAGCACTAAGCCCAGACTTAGTTTTTACCAAAACTAATATCCCTTGACTACAAATATATTAACTGAGCTGGCTTTATTCCCTCTATCCATCTCCCATTCTCTTCTTTTTAAAAATTTTTTATGGAGATGGGGTCTCGCTCCATCACTCAGGCTGGCATGCAGTGATATGAACGTGGCTCACTGCAGTCTTGACCTCCTGGGCTGAAGCAATCCTCCCTCCTAAGTCTCCTAAGTAGCTGGGACCAGAGGCGTGTGCCACACTGCACCTGGCTAATTTGTTTTTACTTTTTATAGAAGACAGAGTCTCATTATGTTGCCCAGGCTTCAAACTCCTTTCGAAGATGAGTTTCCAGTCACAGTGGCTCACGGTTGTAATCTCAGCACTTTGGGAGGCTGAGGCTGGAAGACTGCTTGAGTCCAGGAGTTCAAAAAGACCAGCCTGGGTAACATGGTGAAACCTCATCTCTACAAAAAATACTAAAATTAGCTGGGTGTGGTGGCGCACACCTGTAGTCCCAGCTACTCAGGAGGCTGAGGCGGAAGGATCACTTGACCCTAGGAGGCTGAGGCTGCAGTGAGCTATCATTGCATCACTGCACTCCAGCCCGGGTGACAAAGACCCTGTCTTAAAAGAAAAATAAAAATGGTTTCCTATGTGCCAGGCTAAGTTCTGTCCTTCACCAACGGCACTGACCCAAACACTACTTCTCTTGGGAGGCACGGGAAACAGAGGGAGGAAAAACAACCAGTCAAGCACAAGAGAGAAAACCTAGCTGGTGATCAATGAGAGCAAACCAGCTAGATGTTATTTATCTTAGTTTTGTTTTGTTTTGTTTTGTTTGAGGGGGGTGGGAGGTTTGTTAGTCCATTGTCACCATGAGATTTATGAGAAAAGCCATGCCACTCTATCCTCAAACAGTCCAAAGAGTTGAAGGGGACAATTTACAGCCTCTTGTGTAAAAAATTTCTGTAAATGCCAATGCCATTCTTCGCCTTGTCACTTTCCATTAGTCTAAACCAATAAGATTCTATTCACTGAGACTTAAGCTGGAAACATGAACGAACAGACTTTTCTTGGGCAGAGAGAAAAGGAGATGATGATTTAGGGGAGGCTGGGGGGAGGTGGGAGAGAGATTTCTTTACATTTCTGTGTAGTGCCTGATATGTGTATAGTACACTAGTGGAGCTAAAAACTGAAATATATAATTAGTCATGCAAAAGTCAGCCTAGGAAAAATAGCAGAGACTCAGGTTCCTTAAATCTGTAATATGCTCAAGCCATAAATCTAAAATATGAAAAGGAGATGAGCAGATTATGACAATAAAAAAAAAACAAAAACAAAAAAAGGCTGGACACAGTGGCTAACACCTGTAATCCCAGCACTTTGGGAAGCTGAGGCAGAAGGATCAGTTGAGCCCAGGAATTGGAGACCAGCCTGGGCAACATATGAGACCCTATCTCTAAAAAAAAGAAAAAAAGAAATCAATCATGAACATTATTCAATCCATAGCTCATTTGCTCTCACATACTTCCTCTCTTTATTCATATACTACACTGATCAGTAGCCAAGTCCACTAAAGAGAAATCAGCAAGCAAGCAGGGACATAAGTTGGATCAAGCAGACAAACCCCATGCAATAGAGATGACAAAAAGTGGGTTTTTCATTGTCTTGCTTAGAATACTAGGAGAAGAGGCTACATTACCTGCTAACTGCCACTATGTGTACCACATCTAACTGAATAAAATCTGTACCTAGAGAATTATACAACTTGAAAGACAAGTGACCAAATTATATAGAAGGTTACACTGGAACCCAGAATCCCAGGATGAAGTGGACAAAAGTATGCTCATCTGGCAGTTCTTAACTGCCACTTAACTAAGTCACTAACCTCTGCCAACCAACCAAACACTAGGTAACAACTCATTCTGGTGATAAATAGTTAAGCACAAGAACTAGCCAATTCTCACCAGACAATGTACCCAGCTGCAATTCCAGGATGTGGAACTGTTCACTAGAACAGTAAGTTCTAGAAAAAAAGAATCCTTACTTTTCTTATGTCTTACTCCTTTTCCTCCAACTTCTCTCCTTTCACAGATTTACAATGAAACTGCTTATATTTTCTACAATTATTAAAAAAAATTCTCTAGCTACAGATTAACAGTGGTGCAAGTATGTGGTCTGACAAGTAATTTCTATGCCACTTCCAAGTATGAAAGCTGTGTGGGAGATATTAGCTAGATATGAGTTGTCCAATACAGTAGCCACTAGCCACAAATGGCTTTGTAAAATAAGTTTTATTGGACAGTGCTGGTGTAGATAGCAAAACATCAGCATTTCTGGGACACTGTGACGGTTTACGGTACAAAACAGACCAAACTGTTTAAATTAGGATGGTTCTGAAAATCAAGACTTACAACCAATGTAAATGGGGCCTATACTCAAAGAGGACATCTCAAAAGGTCACAAATCTCCAAGTGAAGTAGTCCCTAGAAACCATACATATTCTAGTAAAGTGCTACTTAAAATATAGTCTGCCTCCTGGTGCTAGTCTCCAAACTGTTTCTTACCAGTGTGTAAAGGTCCAGAAATTGAAAATGTTAAGAAACGTTCAGAATAATTTAATACTATTGCAACATTTTAATTGCATTTTATAAAAGTTATCACTCTGCAATAATCAAAAAAATTTTTAAACTAGTTTTTTGCCACAGATAATTTCAGAAGCACTACTCTAGCACATATGCAAATAAAAAAATATGCTATACATATTGGCAATCAATGTTATTAGAGAAGGAAGCTCATAGCCAGAGTTCTGCCAATTACCATTATTGTATTACAACCCTCCAGAGACTTAAAATGGGCACTGAAATCTTATCAATGATCAACAAAAACTAAAATTGAGTCAAATTAATTGACTCAATTTTAAGGCCATAAAGGCAATTTACCAACAGAACTAAACTAAGAAAAAAGGAAGAAAACCAACATTTATTGAGGGTCAAAGTATCACTGTTAGGTAATTTTGAATGCTGTATACAATTTTTATTTTTAAAGACAGAGTCTAGGCCATGTGCAGTGGCTCATGCCTGTAATCCCAGCACTTTGGGAGGCCAAGGTGGGTGGATCACTTGAGACCAAAAGTTCGAGACCAGCTTGGACAATATGGAGAAACTCCATCTCTACTAAAAATGCAAAATTAGCTGGGTGTGGTGGCGCACTCCCACATTCTCAGCTACTCAGGAGGTTGAGGTGGGAAAAATCACTTGAACCCAGGAGGCAGAGATTGTAGTGAGCTGAGATCGCACCATTGCACCATTGCACTGCCTGGGTGACAGAACAAGACCCTGTCTCAGGGAAAAAAAAAAAAAAAAAAAAGACAGGGTCTCACTCTGTTACCCAGGCTGGAGTGCAGTGTCACTATCATGGCTCACTGCAGCCTCAAACTCCTGGGCTCAATTAATCCTCCTACCTCAGCCTCCCAAAATAATGGGATTTCAGGCATAAGACACTGCACCTGGCCCTGTACCCAATTATTTACTCCTCATCATCAGGTTGCTAGGTATTGCTCTAAGTCTTACAGATGAGGATCAAAGAAGTTCAGTAATTTGCTCAAAGTAACAAAGTTAATATATGTATCTGTTTTACTCAGCCTCCTGTGGACTAAAAATGAAAAAAGGTCAAAGAAAGAGAAAAAGTCTAGGGAAGGGAAGAGAAAGACCTGATATTCCTGTAATGAAATACTATAAAAATAACACAGGTATATAGTATAGCATTGATAGACAAATTTTACTCAGCAATGTGTAGTAGGAGCTATGAGCTATGTAGTAAGAGATATGATGTTCAATTTTGTAAATTCTGAAGGAACACAGACAATTCCTTAGAAGATGGAGTGAATTTTTACTGCTGGGGTTCTCAGACATCTAGCCCTCATATAAAAAAGGAGAAGACAGACGAGAACTAGGGCCACAGATCCAAGGCACCCTTCCCCTTGGCCATCTGGCACAACACAAGTGACCTTTGGTTTATAACAGCCCTTCCCAATTAAGGTGTATGTGGCTTAAGAATCACATACTCTGCCTCTCAACTCCAAATTTTTTCCTACTTCACATAAATGAGTAAGTATTCCCACTGAGCATAGATGGTCTCAGCATCATGCTAGGCACACGGACCTGATGCTATATTTCTGGTTAATACAAAAAATGATAACCCAGGCCAGGTGCAGTGGCTCACACCTATAGTCCCGCATTTTGGGAGGCCAAGGCAGGAGGATGGCTTGAGGCCAGGAGTTCGAGACCAGCTAGGCAACACAGGGAGACCTCGTCTCTTAAAAAAAATTCAAAAAACTAGCCAGGCATGGTGGCACACATCTGTGGTCCCACCTACTCAGGAGGCTGAGGTGGGAGGCTTGCTTGAGCCTGGGAAATCGAGGCTGCAATGAGCTGTGATCATGCTATTGCACTGCAACCTGGGTGACACAGTGAGAACCTGTCTCAAAAAAGATTGGAAAAAAAAAAAAAAGTTAACCTAAATGGAAGATGGAACAAAGTTGTGCACAAGTGTTCCATAGTGGCACAATAATGATTACCTTTAGTGTTTAGTTTTTTTATTAAGCAAAATATATAACCAATGTCAGGTAAGTTTCTTCCAACGGCTTTCTAGAGAGCTAAATACTTTTATGCTGAGTTGGAAATAATGATTTTTTTTCTTTTTTTGAGACAGAGTCTCACTCTGTTGCCCAGGCTAGAGTACAGAAACATGATCTCGGCTCACTACAACCTCCGCCTCCTGGGTTCAAGTGATTCTCCTGCCTCAGTCTCCCAAGTAGCTGGGATTAAGGCATGTGCCACCACGACCGGATAATTTTTGCAGTTTTACTAGAGACAGGGTTTCACCATGTTGGCCGGGCTGGTCTCGAACTCCTGACCTCAGGTGATCCGCCCACCTCGGCTTCCCAAAGTGCTAGGATTACAGGCGTGAGTCACCATGCCCGGCTGATTTTTTTCTTAAATGATGGTTTTTCTGGTTTCAAATACCCTGCCACCACTTTGACAACCAAGAAACATGTTCCTGTTCTAAACAACAACGATTAAGAGATCACCTGCTCTAGGCAAATAGAAAAATCCTTATCATTTTCTCCAATGTGCCTAGCAAAACTACAAAGGCAACTATGCCCTGGGGAACCAATCACCCCACACAGCATGAAGTAAATAAAGTCACCTTGCTTAATAAACTAACTAACATCAGTTAGCAGAGGGGCATAAAGAATGAATTATCTTTTTTATTTTTGTTCCACCAATCCTCCAAGTTTTATTTCTAAGTACTTTTGACCTAAAAACAAGACTATCTTCTCCTGATTATTTAATTCCCATTATGCCTATTATCAAAGTTAAAGTAGTTGTAATAAGTTTTAACGTCACTGAATTCAACATCTTAACCAACAGAAATATAGACCATACTCAGGCTGGGTGCAATGGCTCACGCCTGTAATCCCAGCACTTTGGGAGGCAGAAGTGGGTGGATCCCTTAGGCCCAGGAGTTCGAGACCAGCTTGTGTAACACAGCAAAATCTCATCTCTACCAAAAACAGAAAAAAATTAGCTGGGCATGGTGGCACACGCCGCAGTTTTAGCTACGTGAGAGGCTGATGTGGGAAGATCACCTGAGCCCAAGGAGGTCAAGCCTGCAGTGAGCCGTGATCACACCACTGCACTCCAGTCTGGCAACAGAATGACCCTGTGTCAAAAAAAAAAAAAAAGAAAGAAAGAAAAGAAATACAGACCATGATCTAGCAGCCTGGGTGAAAGCTATGAAAACAATCCACGGGAAAAAGCAATCGGCTTGTGAAATAATTCCTATAATATAATCAAGAGCCAGCAAGAGGAGGTGACAGTCAAACGAGTATGTGAAATGAAATGCTTTGTAGCCAGTTACATTCTCAGGAGGGTCATTTCCAGACTACGTAGTTCCCATAAGCTGCTCTAATGTCACGAAAACATTACTTCCATCAAACCTACATTACCTTTCTGGAGATTGAAGAGACATTCAAACCAAATCTTTGAGCTCTTTCCTTCAGCTTATCCAAGTTAACCTATAAAAACATAGGGGAAAGAATACAGTTTTAAAAAATCAAAAGAGAAAACAAAAAATGCAGAAACTATAGTCTAAAGCTAAGAGTTCAAACAAGCCTATAACATCAAAGATACCCTATGAGAAAAATAAGAAAACTAAGCAGCAACCATCCAGTCCACTGATTATTAAAAGGCCTCTTCTGGAATGCAGTGAAACATTCAGTCCTGCCTCCTGCATTTATCACAGATGTCAATAGCCTAAGGAGGGCTTAAGATCAAGGGAAGGCAAACACTGCTGGAGAAAGCAAACACATGTCTAAATCATCACCTCCAAACAAGTCTACCATTCTCAATCCAAAATCATTAATTCTCATATCATCTCTGCAAGTAATTTTTTTTTTTTTTTTGAGACGGAGTCTCGCTCTGTCACCCAGGCTGGAGTGCAGGGGCCGTATCTCAGCTCACTACAAGCTCCGCCTCCCGGGTTTATGCCATTCTCCTGCCTCAGCCTCCCGAGTAGCTGGGACTACAGGCACCCGCCACCTCGCCCAGCTAGTTTTTTTTGGCATTTTTTTAGTAGAGACGGAGTTTCACCATGTTAGCCAGGATGGTCTCGATCTCCTGACCTCGTGATCCACCCGTCTTGGCCTCCCAAAGTGCTGGGATTACAGGCTTGAGGCACTGCGCCCGGCTCTGCAAGTATTTCTTAAATCTATCTCTAAGCAAAGAGAAACTATTACAGAAGCACCTTTTGCAGAAGACAATCTATAACCACTACCCACTCGATTCTCTTCCCTCCTCTTTCTTGGAAACCTTGGTACATGGACTCATTACTCCTGTAAGAATTATTTAGGGCCAGGTGCAGTAGCTCATGCCTGTAATCCCAGCAGTTTGGGAGGCTGAGGTGGGCAGATCACCTGAGGTCAGGAGTTCAAGACCAGCCTGGCCAACATGGTGAAACCCCATCTCTACTAAAAATACAAAAATTAGCCAGGCATGGTGGGGGGGCACCTGTAATCCCAGCTACTTGGGAGGCTGAGGCAGAATAATTCCTTGAACCCAGGAGGCAGAGGTTTTAGTAAGCTGAGATTGCACCACTGCACTCCAGCCTGGGCAACAAGAATGAAACTCCATCTCAAAAAAAAAAAAAAAAAGAATATTTAGGAAATTTAATAATATTAAATCTTAACTTACAATGTTAAACAGCAACCCCTAAAGCAGGATTTCATAAAGCTGATTCTATTTCACCACAGTATTTGTTACCATTCTTAAAATATGCTGACTAGTAACAATGGTCCAGAAAGCCATTTTATTCTACCATTCTTTACTCTGATTTCACATTTCACGGATAGTATTTAAAAAAAAAAAAAAAAAAAAAAAAAAAAAAAAAAAAA
>NC_045443.1:52850627-52906971 GCF_002776525.5 Piliocolobus tephrosceles
AAAAAAAAAAAAAAAAAAAAAAAAAAAAAAAAAAAGCACTATCTACAAACAGAACTCCTAAATTGCTTCCATAGATTCTCTTGTGGTAATTAGGAATTAGACATTATCTAAGGCCATTGGACAAGGCTTCGGTACCATAAAACAAAGCGTTACATACATAGGTTGTACTCTAGCTAACAAAATCTATTCTTACTTTCGAAAAGAGTGGTAGGAAGGAAAACATCTGCAGTAACTGAACATGTGACAATTTTCCTGACTTCTCAGTATCTCCAACAATTTTTTAAATTCAGGACATATAACATTGTACTGAAAACAGTCAACAAATTAATGTTCTCAGAGTTTCCTCTAATCTGGTGAGGAGGAGTCTCTAAAGTTAGCTATACAGAATTAAGATCTGGGTGTGTAAGAAATAAAAAAAGATTTCTTACCATAGGTTTGTTATCAGATGACAGACCTAAGGAAGTAAATAAAGTTTTATTTAATATTTTTAAAAGTCATAAAAGCCGACAGTCTTCAAGTCAAATTAGGCAACATAAAAACTGTAAACAGGACACACCCCCTTTATCCTATGATGACAAAGAAAAGGCAGAAATTCCATCTAGCGATCATGTCTGCATTAACTGCGAGCAGGAACATAAAACGGTACAGCTGCTTTGGAAAACAGTTTGGCAGTTCCTCAAAAGGTAAATACAGTTACGTATGATCCCACAATTCCACTGCTAGTATACAGCCAAGAGAAAACTAAAACATATAATTACACAAAAACTTGTAAATAAATGTTCACAGCAGCATTATTCATATTAGACAAAAAGTTAAAAACACCCATCAACTTGATGACTGGCTAAATTAAGTATGGTATATCCATACAATGGAATATCATTTAATAATAAAAATGAATAGAGATACATGCTACAATATAAGTGAACCTTGAAAACTATGCTAAGTGAAAGAATCCAGTCACTAAAGACAATATACTATATGAATTCATTCATATGAAGGCAAATTTCCACGGAGAAAAAAACTCAGTGGCTGCTTAGGGCTAGGCAGGGAGAGGTAATGGAGGATATCTGCTAATGGGCACAGTTTGTTTTTGGGGTGATAAACACAGTGATGATGGCTGCACAACCCTGTGAAAATACTATGAAATAATGAATTATATACCTTTAAATGGATGAATCGTTATGTCATATAAATTGCATCTCTCTAAAGCTCTTAAAAAAGAGATCACATCTGGACAAACAAGAACTACTATCACGAGTTGAAACTTTGGCTCTTGGCTGGGCGCGGTGGCTCACACCTGTAATCCCAGCACTTTGGGAGGCCAAGGCGGGTGGATCACCTGAAGTTAGGAGTTCTAGACCAGCCTGACCAATATGGTGAAATCCCGTCTCTACTAAAAAAACAAAAATTAGCCGGGCGTGGTGGCGTGCACCTGTAGTCCCAGCTACTCAGGAGGCTGAGACAGGAGAATTGCTTGAACCCAGGAGGCAGAGGTTGTACTGAGCTAAGATGGCGCCACTGTGCTCCAGTCTGGGCAACAGAGCAAGACTCCATCTCAAAAAAAAAAAAAAGAAAAAGAAAAAGGAAATTATGCTTCCTTAAGGCCAATTTTCTGTCCTGAAATTATCACCAAGAACCTAACCAATAATTATTTACTTCAAACTTTTCAGGACTTCATTCAAAAAACAATGCTTCCTTTTAAATGTTTCCAAATTCCGTTATTTTAGTTACTCTATAGTTCTAAGATGTCAGAATTATGAGTAACACTGAAACTGTATTTTTTATCAGGTTCCCTTTTCAGACTATTAACCATTATCTTTCTTCAAATAGCATTTTAGCCACGCACCTGTAGTCCCAGTTACTCAGGAGGTTGAGGGAGGACTGCTTGAGCCCAGGAGCTCAAGTCCAGCATGGGCAATATAGTGAAACCCTGTCTCTTAAAACAAATAAAAAAGCACCACCTTCTATAATTTGTCGTACCTTCACCAATTATATTATATCTCTCTTGATATAACTAAGAGTCAGAAAAAAAAATTTTTTTCTATAACACTTAGTGATAGTGGCCAGAATTTTTCCATCTTTTTAAAAGCACAGCAAAGACCTCCCAGGCTCAAGAGATCCTCCCACCCCAGTGTCCCAAGTAGCTGGGACTACAGACACCTGCCACCATGTCTAGCTAATTTTTTAATTTTTTGTAGAAACAAGGTGTCACTTTGTTTCCCAAGCTAGTTTCCAACTCCTGGGCTCAAGCAATCCTCCCAGCTTGGCATTCCAAAGTGTTGGGATTACAGGCGTGAGCCACCACACCCAGAGTTTCTTAAAAATAATAACTATTTCAGGCTCGGCACACCTGTAATCCCACCATTTTGGGAGGCAGAGGTGAGTGGATCACTTGAGGTCAGGAGTTCAAGACCAGCCTGGCCAACACAGTGAAACCTGTCTCTACCAAAAATGCAAAAATGAGCTGGGTGTGGTGTCACGCACCTGCGGTCCCAGCTGAAGCAGGCTGAAGCAGGAAAATAGCTTGAACCCGGGAGGCAGAGGTTGCAGTGAGCCAGACTGCGTCCCTGCACTCCAGCCTGGGGGACAGAGCAAGACTGTGTCTCAAAAAATAGTAATAATTTCCTCTAATTCATTATAAAAGTGATACATATTCATTGTATGGATTTTAAAAACACAGACAAGCAAAAAGAAATAAATCATTCAAAATTCCACCAACCAGAGATAATGAGTACTAACAATTTAGAATACAGTCATCCCTCCATTTCCTCAGGGGATTGGATCCAATCCCACCCCTGCAGCTGATACCAAAATCCACTATGCTCAAGTCCTACAGCAGATTATAATAAGTTGCTCCTCCATATCTGCAGGTTTCGCATCCCAAAAATACTGTATTTCTGAACCACATTTGGTCATGAAGAACCCTCAGATACAGAGGGCAAAGTGTATTTATTGAAAAAAAAAAAAAAAATCTATGTATAAGTGGACCTGTGCAGTTCAAACCTGTGTTGTTCAAGTGTCTACTGTATATCCTTCCAATTTTTTTTCCTATCTATACATGCACTCTTACATGACTAAAATGGGAACATACTGTTAATATAAATTTGTAACTCTTTTTATTAATATCTCTGATAAATATCTTTCAATATTATTTCAGCACAGTATAGTCTTCTATACCATGGCACACATTTAATAACAAATTCTCTGTTGTACAGTTGGTTGTTTCCAGTTATTGATCACTATAAATAATGCTGTGATAATCCTTGAGGCTAAGTCTTTATGAACATTCAAGACTATTTCCTTATACGTTCCTAGAAGTAAAACTGTTAAGATAGAGGATACTCTTTTCCCTTTTATCACTTATGACAGCCAGTATAACACTGGATAGTATGCAATAATTTTGTGCAGTTGAGACCCTAGAATAAGTAAGCAAAGTACTAGAGAAACTTCTTTGAAGATGCTCAAGAAAGAAAGACAAATGTTGGCATTTCCTATCCTCTCATAACATTCAATATCTCTTAATTGCCCAGGAAGGCCTAAGTATAATTTTATCTAAAGCAGGAGATGAATGCTATCATCTCTTAAGAGTTTCTACAGCTAGCAAATTTACCTTATTTTGGAGAAATGAAACCTGCTATACCAGAGAAAAAAGAATAAAAAGGTAACTTTCTCAGAAGTATCTCTGTACTCTTACCTTTTGTTGGAACTGAAGAAATCCCAAACCTGAAGAAGGAAAAACAAACTAAATTTTAGGAAGCTGTTCACACTCCTGGTTGTCTGTCTCCGTGTCAAGAATACATATGACACTTCTTGCTTGTGATCTCAAGTCTTGCAATCATTAGCTAATTCTAACAACCCCATGAAAGAGGTTCAGTTTACTCTCCCTCTTACCAAGTCCAGAGATTAAGCTAAGAGGAAGCCTTATCAGAATTAGTAGTAGTCAGTTCCTGGCTTTAACTGTTACAAAAACCCTTCTCAATAAAGCCCAATTTATAGCTACTATAACCAAACCAGTAGATATGTCCTGAATAGGGTCAAAAAAGTGCTCATATCCTTCAGCAAGCCTCTATTCTACTTAAATCAACAATTATATCAAAAACCTAGGATCACATATCTTCACCTTTACAACATCACTATCGCAGGCCCAAACGGCTGGGGACACTCACCTAGCTGCCCGAGCAGCTTTCTTACTCTCCAAGCTCACAGGTACATTGAATCGTTCGGCCCTCTTCTGCATTCTCTAAGTAAAAATGGACAAAAAAAAAAAAAAAAAAGGAAGAAAAAAGACATCAATTTATGATTTAAGAAAGTCAGAGGTAGGTATCTTTAAAAAAATAAAAATAATAAAAATTTAAAAATTTAAAAAAAAAAGTCTCACTTTGTCCCCCATGCTGGAGTATAGTGGCATGATCTCAGCTCACTGCAACCTCAGCCTCCTGGGTTCAAGTGATTCTCGTGGCTCAGCCTCCCGAGTAACTGGGATTACAGGACTGTGCCACTGTGCCCAGTTAATTTTTGTGCTTTTAGTAGAAATGAGATTTCACCATGATGGCCAGGCTGATCTCGAACTCCTGACTTCAAGTGAACTGTCCACCTCAGCCTCCCAAACTGCTGGGATTACAGGCGTAAGCCACCCAGCCCAGCCAAAAGAAAGTATCTTAAAAACATCAGAAGTAATTTCTTAGGGTCCAAACTGCAAATACCGACAATCCTAGAAGACAGCAGGTTGTGTCCATACTAGGACTTAAGAGCCCTTCCCAGAAAGCAAACACAAGAAGACTATTATTACATACCCTCAGAAACAAAAGGGAGAAATAAAGTAAAACCTACATTATGCATGAAGCCAAGAAGTCAAAAGCTATGTTTGGCTGACCTTTGAAAAGTGATCAAAGGAATAGCCTGGTTCCAACACTAATGGCATTCTTTCAGTTAGAAATGAGGCAGCATTGTTTTATGCCATTCTAAAAGAGTTTAATAATTCTCTACTTTGCAAGTATGACACTGAACACAAGATCTCAACTGGAACCTGGTTTCACACTCCTACACCACAGAAACCAGTGGAATTTCAATCCCAGTTACTGGCCGGTAGCAACATAAGAGTCACATCTACCAATCCATTTTCAAGGTACAATCCTCCCAAATTCTAATCCTAGGTTTGTAAACATCTCAAAGAGAGTCATTGTTAAGACAATAGTGTTACATATAAAAAGACTACAGCTTCAAGAATGACTACCCCTATGCCAGCCAAATATTTTCCAAAGAGCAGTTGGCAGTGAAACGTATCAACACCAAAATCTGTCAATACTGATTTTCTGCCTGTGAATAAATTTTAGAGGATGATGCAGATATAATAAAAGGTAAGAGGGAGACAGAAATGTAGAGACTGTTCTACTAGAGAACAGAATACCTACCTCAGTCTGTGGTATTTCAGATGTAATTTTCACCACTTTCTTCTCTGCTGCCCTGGAAAAGAAAGAGATCTTTTTAAAATGAGAAAACTGATATTCTAAACCACAACCTCAGAAACGTGTAAGAATTCACTTGAATTATCTCTGCCCTATTATCTCTCTGCCACCCCGTATGCCAAAGAAATATGAAGTCCACTAGAGCTTTGGTTCCTTTAACTGTCATCTATTGAGAAGAAAGAGTTCAAATAACAAACTAAGCTTCTTTAGCTGAAGTACAATAAAGAAATAAGGAAAGAAGTCTGGCTAAATATACTGGGCTGAAGGGAAACACTCAAAGGACACCAGACACCATTTCATTTGCTTTTAGGAACTTTTTAATTTACTTTTTTTTTTTTCTGAGACAGAGTTTTGCTCTTGTCACCCAGGCTGGAGAGCAACGGTGCAATCTCGGCACACTGCAACCTCCACCTCCTGGGTTCAAGAGGTTCTCCTGCCTCAACCTCCCAAGTAGCTGGAATTACAGGTGCCTGCCACCACGCCCAGCTAATTTTTGTATTTTTAGTAAAGATAGGGTTTCACCATATTGGCCAGGCTAGTTATGAACTCCTGGCCTCAAGTGATCCACCTGCCTCGGCCTCCCAGAGTGCTGGGATTACAGGCGTCAGCCACCAAGCCCAGCCTTTAATTTACTTTTGAACTAATGAGTAACCCTCCAATCCTCCTTTAAGTACCAGCTCCCAATGTTCATCACAACAATTAAGTACTCTACAAGGTCTGGTTTCCTTCTTTTAAAAATCCCTTATTTCTCCCATGAGGAATGTAGCTCTAGTTGGAACAGTCAAAGTGGAACAAATAAAAATGCCAAAGAAGGCAGGAAGAAAAAAGTCTAAGGGGAGTTTGAATTAGGAAAACATGGCAAGTTACTGGTCAAAGGTTTAAGAGAAAACAAAAGAGGGGGGACCATAGGGGCGGGAGACAAAGTTCGGAAGTACCCAGGATAAATGGAAGGGCATTAACCTCCACCAAACAACTCCCATAAAACTGTGGGTCATAACCAGTCTCATTAAGGTCCCTCATTTAGAGAGATGGGCAGCTTTTGTTCCAATATCCCAGACACTTTTCCCATTTGATGCCCTGAAAGGTAGTAATGGTTTAATGACATTTTCAGAGGAAGCAATTCTGGAACAAGTACTCTCTTCCACCCTTTTATTGGAAATCCCTAGACTGACAGACAAGCAATGGGTGCCCCCTGCTGACCATAACAAAGTCCTACAATATGTAACCGCTTTAGCTGGTTGGGGGTGGGGAATCAAACTAGAAACATACATTTTTGGAGAACCTCAGGCCAAAGATGAAGAAAGGGATCTCCTTTTAAATAGTCAAAGAATCTAAACTAGCCCTGACTATTCTGATGTTTAAAGAAATTTCTAAACAATTCCGATTTCCTTGCCATCCTTCCCTAACCTTGTCTTATAATTTAGGCACAAAAGGCCAAAGAAGTTTAATGTTTTACTTGAAATACAATGCCATCAAGAAAGCAGTACTCTCCATCAACCCAACTGTAATGGCTTTCTCCCTATTCCCACTCTGAAGTACAGTCAATGCAGTGTACCTCTGGGCAGAAAGGGAACTCCAGAAGGGAAGTTTCCTTCCATTCTATTCCAATTTCCTTAGGTATAACTAAACTCAAGCGCAATAAATAAACATCGAATGCATGGGAAATTTCCACTCTTCTTTGAGAAATTTCTCTCCTACTCAATCACATAAACAACATTCTCAGAAATACACAGACCCAGAATCTTTTTGTACATACTTCAGTCTAACCACAACTATCCTCTAAAAATCAAAATGATCACCCCACCCACTTCAATTTCCTAGCTTCAAAATTCATTAATAGAATTAAAACCGCCTGAACAGAATGCACATTTTAAATATTCTATGAATAATGAATTTCAAACTTTTGAACCTCTATTTTTTAACCCACACAAGCCAATTATAATGGTATTCACTTGATCTTCTTTCTTGTTCCAGAAATCCCCATAACATTTCTATTTTAAAACTATCTCACAAAGTCATTTTTTCAAGGCACTATATCTAATCATAAACATCTTATGATGGAAAGATAATTAAATGGTTTTAGAAAGTAATATTTGATAGGCTGGGCATGGTGGCTCACACCTGTAATCCCAGCACTTTGGGAGGCCAAGGCAGGTGGATTGCTTTGAGCTCAGGAGTTCAAGACCAGCCTGGCAAACACGGCAAAACCCTATCTCTACAAAAAATACAAAAAAGAGCGGAGCGTGGTGGCTCATGCCTGTAGTCCCAGCTACTCAGGAGGCTGAAGCTGGAGGACTGCTTGAGCTGGGAAAAGGAGGCTGCAGTGAGCCAAGATTGTTCCACTGCACTCCAGCCTGGATAAGAGTCCCTGTCTCAAAAATAAATAAAGGGATATTTGACAAAAATCTATCAAGATGTTAAATGTACATCCTCTGTGATGCAGCAAATCCACTGCTAGGAATTTACCCTACAGGTATACTTGTGAGTATAAATAATTAGAAAAGGACATGCAGAACTACATTTTTTTTCCTTTATGAATAATCTAAATGTCCATCAACAGAACACTGGTGAAATAAATTACTGTTTATCCACAGAATGGAATACTATTAAATGCTAGAAAACACAAGGTTCTAAGTTGATAACTAGTAAATGTGGGTGATAGGTAGATGAGTGTCTATTATACTAGTTGAACTTTTGTATATACTTGTAATTTCCCATAATGACAAGCTAAACAAAAAAGAGACCACTTCCTAGGATAATTATCCTGACTTCATAGGGTCTACCGAGGATAAAATGAAAGTATTTGTAAAACATTTAGAACAATGCCTAGCATATAACTCTTAAGAACAATGCCTAGCGTATAACTAACACTTACATAAGAAAATGATGATATAAAAAATTTCCAGATGTGAAAAAAATCAAGAGTGTACAGTGTGTGTACACGTGTATCTATATATACACATACATACGTATGCACATAAACAGACGCAGACCCATATAAAATCTTCCAAAAGTATGTACTGTTCTAAAAACCTCAGTAAAGTTAGATGAGAATGGATACAAAGAGTACTTAATTTTTAATTGATATACTCCACTATGTACTGACTTTTTACTTGTAAATATATTGCCTTTTATAATTAAATGCACTAACACAGCTATGAGGAACAAAAATGTTAAAAGTTTAGGACTCAACTGTTCTTAATGTGCTGTAATACACAAAATGACCAGATATTTGTGGAAAAAGTCCCAAATTAAAGATGTTTAGGATCACCCTTGTGGAATAGTTTAAACAAATCAAGATCTACTTTCCATTCTAGCACTTTGTCCTCCCCTCCTCCACTGTAGATCAGAAAGCAAGAGAGAACAGAGTGCTACTTCAGAAACATAACCTCTACCCAACACCTTCCTCCCTTACAAAACTCCTTAAATACAGTTTCACACTTTTTTTTTTTTTGAGACAGCTCTGGCTCCCAGACTGGAGTGCAGTAGCACAGTCTCAGCTCACTGCAACCTCTACCTCCCAGGTTCAAGCAAATCTCCTGACTCAGCTTCCCGAGTAGCTGGGGTTACAGGTGCCCACCACCATGCCCAGCTAATTTTTGTGTTCTTAGTACAGACAGGGTTTCACCATCTTGGCCAGGCTGGTCTTGAACTCCTGACCTTGTGATCCACATGCCTCGGCCTCCCAAAGCGCTGGGATTACAAGCATGCGCCACTGTGCCTGGCCTCAGTTTTACACTTTTACAGAAAAGTGCAAAACTCTCATAAACAGTTAAGAGAATGGGCTGGGCATGGTGGCTCACACCTGTAATCCCAGCACTTAGGGAGGCCAAGGTAGGTGGATCATTTGAGGTCAGGAGTTCAAGACCAGCCTGGCCAACATGGTAAAACCCTGTCTCTACTAAAAACACAAGAACTAGTCGGGCAGTAGTGGCGCATGCCTATAATCCCAGCTACTCGGGAGGCTGAGGCAGGAGAATTGCTTGAGCCTGGGAAGCGGAGGTTACGGTGAGCCGAGATTGTGCCACTGCACTCCAGTCTGGGCAACAGAGTGAGATCCTGTCTCAAAAAAAAAAAAAAAAAGAGTTAAACAGAGTTTATACAGTTTTACACTGTATACAGAATTGTACAGATTCTCTATAGAGTAACAGAATAATCTATTATAGTGACCCTACAAAAGAACAACAAAGGCTAGGAGAATTAAACTATGTCTGGGCTTGAAGTCGCCTTGTCCTAATTACCTATTACATAACTCAGAGACAATTTGCTTTGTTTCACTGGGACCAAGTACTTTGAAGTAGTCCCTTCTAAAAAACAAAAACTGACCTAATCAGAAATGAAAAGGCCAATGGGAACATGTAAGAGGTAAACAGAGTTAAACATTAAACACAATAAAAAAAGAGCTGCCTGCTCTGTACTCAGATTATAAAAAAGAGATAATTACACATCAGCAGTTTTTTCAGGGGGTTCTTCCTCTTTGACAGGCAGCTCAATGGGCTTTGTTTCTTCTTCCTAAAACCAAATGAAACAAGGTGGTTAACATAAATCTAAAGAATCAATATCTATCAATAGAAGAACATCAGAACTCCAAAATAAACCAGTCTCTCAGAACCTTCATACCCATCTTATGCTCCCCTAATAAATTTAAATCTAAGTCTTCTGATGACTGATGTTAAAGCAATGTGGCCAAAGCAGTGGCATATTACCAGACCAGAGACTAACCTTACTCTATCCAACTCACCTCTGTTTCATCTCCCAGTACATCTTCTTCATTTGCCTCCTCTTCAGCTAAAGAATATTAAAATATTCAGGTCAAGCCCTGCTACAAAACCATCTTGATCACTTACCAAGGTTAAAATTATAATCACTTTGCTTTCCCCCAAAAAATCCAATAGTGAAGGCAGAAATTGATGCACATAAAATCTGCTACATCTGGAGAAGACAAAACCAGATCTCTACCTAACATTAATTACAAATGTGAACTCCAGTTGGACTGAAGAACTAAATGTGAAGTCAAACTAGAGAATTAATTTTAATTTTAAAAGTAATGTGGGGCCAGGCACTGTGGCTCTCTGTAATCCCACAAATCTGGGAGGCAGAGGCAGGTGGATCGCTTGAACCCAGGAGTTCAAGCGACCAGCTTGGGGAACACAGCGAAACTCCGTCTTTACAAAAAATATTTAAAAAGTAGCTGGGTGTGGGGGTGTGTGCCTATAGTCTTAGCTACTGGGGAGGCTGAAGTGGGAACATTACTTGAACCTGGAAGGCAGAGGTTGCAGTGAGCTGAGATGATGTTACCGCACTCCAGCCAGGGTGACAGAGCAAGACCCAGTCTTGAAAAATAAACAAACAAAAAAAGTAATGTGGAAAAGTATCTTTGAGATTTAGTGGTGGGGAAAGATTTGTTTAAAAGAAAAACAACTCAGAAGCAAAAGTAAGAGGTGAAAAACTGAGTATTTTTCAAAACTAAGTACTTCTACTTAAGGATAGCACAAAGAAAGTTACAAGACAAATGACAAGATATTTGTTTTTGTTGAGACAGAATCTTACTCTATCGCCCAGACTGAAGTGCAGTGGCACAATCAGAGCTCCCTGCAGCCTCCACCTCCTGGGCTCAAGGGATTCTCCTGCCTTAGCCTCCCAAGTAGGTGTAAGTGCACATCACCATACCCAGCTAATTTTATTATTTTTCTTTGAGATGGATCTCACTATGCTGTCCAGACTGGTCTCAAACTCCTGGCCTCAAGAAGTCATACCACCTTAGCCTCCCAAAGTGCTGAGTTACAGGCATGAACCACCCTGAACAGCCAAAGAAGATATTTGTGCCTAAAACCAACAAAAGAATAGTTATTAGAATATAAAAGAAATGCCTGCAAACCAACAAGCAAATTATGGGAACCTCAATAGAAAAATGGGCAAAGAAGAAACAAAAGTATTGTGAAATGTTTAAACTTTTTTCATGGAGAACATAAAACAGCCAACAAATTAGCAAAACTTAGGCTACTTGATAGGACAGTGCCAAGTTTAGGTTTGTGGAGATACAAGAACCCTTATGTACTAGTAATGAGACTGTAGATCTATAGAGCAATTCTGGAAGACAATTTGGGAGTCCTTAGTCACATTAAGTATATATGTATGAATATTAATTAGAAATACTATTCTTGGGCATATACCCCAAAAAGACTTTCACAGGAACTTGAAAGCATGAAATAAGTAGTTCATAATAACATACTATATATTATTAGTATATAGAATATAGTATACTATATCCTACAGATTAAGCATCGCCAATCTGAAAATTCAAAACCTAAAATGCTTCTAAATCTAAAACTTTCTGAAGGCTGATACAACACTACAAGTGGAAAACCCCACACCTAACCTCATGCGATGGGTCACAGTAAAAACTTTGTTTCATGTACAAAATTATTTTAAATAACTGTGTAAAACCACTTTCAAATATATGGATAAGAAACAAATGAATTTTGTGTTTAGGCTTGCATCTCACCCCCAAGATATCTCATTACATATATACACAAATATTCCAAAATCCAAAAAAATCTAAAAACGGAAACATTTCTGGTCCCAAACATTTCAAATATATAATATTCAACCCATAGTATAATATATACTATATACTATTATATACGTGTATTATACTATAAGTAGTATCACTTGCAGTAGCAGAGCCTTGGTGGCAATATGCTTCTGTCACCGAGTGAATTAAGTAACGTGTGGTTATCCATCATGGAATGCTATGCAGGAATTAGCATCAACAGACTAGATAACTACACAGTCACATTCCGCATGGACACATTTAAAAAAAACACAACACTTAGTGAATGAAATGAGAAATAAAGCAAGGCTATGGCCAGTTATATAATTACCAATTATATAAATGAAAACATTCTACGAAACAACACTATATATTTTATCATGAAAAAGACCAAAAAAATACATTCAAACACATTAGAATGGGTGCCTAAACGGGTTGGGGAGGAAGTGAAATGAGGAATGGAAATAAAAGGGAATACGTAAATAAAAATTAGAGAGGGGACTTGTACAACCTGAGATGAAGGTTGTACAAGATGGCCAGGCACGGTGGCTCACGCCTGTAATCCCAGCACTTTGGGAGGCCCAGGCGGGCGGATCCTCTGAAGTCAGGAGTTCTAGACCAGTCCGACCAATATGGTGAACTCCCGTCTCTACTAAAAATACAAAAATCAGCCAGGCGTGGTGGCGTGCACCTGTAGTTCCAGCTGCTCGGGAGGCTGAGACAGGAGAACTGGTTGAACCCGGAAGATGGAGGTTGCAGTGAGCTGAGACTAAGTCACTACACTCCAGCCTGGGCGACAGAGTGAGACTCCATCTCAAAAAAAAAAAAAAAGAGTTTTCTTGATGCCGTTAATTGAGAGCTTACAACACTAATGACTTAAAAAAAAAAAAAAAGAAAAGAAATCTTTTCAGTGTCAAAGCCTGAAAATCCCCTCACTCACATCACTCTGCCTCCACAAAGTACTCACCATGTTCTTCAAGATATGCCTGGAGTCTGTGGATAAGATCTTGCTTTATTCCCTTGGTCTCCAAACCACGAGCAAGACATTCTTGCTTTAGTTCAGCAAGCTGAGGGGAAAAAAATAAAACTTTTCCTTAGTTAACAGGATAAACATCAGTGAATAAAATGGTAGTTCCCACAAGGAAAAGAAAAAAAGAAAATGAAGTTCCATCCCAAATTACTGCCATTAATTCTACCAAGACTCTAGGTCCACAACAATGATCCATTTTCCTCTAATGATATTCAATACACAAGAGGAACTGCCTAAGAATAAACATCACACTTTAATAAAAACTTCATCTATTTGCATACCTACTGTCACAAATATCTAGTTATTTCTAAATATTCTAAAGGGGAAAAAGGTTTTATTCCAAAGATTACTGTGGCAGCCAGCATATTGGAAGAATGAACCTTCAAGCAGAAAAATCCAATGATCTAAAAGCAGATTCTCCTTACCACTTATTATCCCAGATCCTTTATTACAATCTACCATATATATGCATACAGATCTAACCACCATAGAATCAAGTAGATACATTAGCTAATGTCAACAATGAACTGATTAAAGGATCTATGTCAAAATGGGAAGAAATATCTAATGGTATACCCTAGAGTTCTGCTGAAGATTTTAAAATCAGTAACTTATCTAAGGATATAAAAGCTAAGTTCATCAATTTTACAGACAATAGGAGGAGGATAATTGATGTATTACGGACATAACTGAGCTTAAAAAACACCACAGAAACAGAAAAAAGAAAAAAAACACTTCTTCAGGACTAATAAGCCAAAACAAAGACTCAATTTAGAAGGGATAAGGTATACATATAAATTCCTATACTTAGATTCAAAACTTAAGTTATACAAAAACTGGATAAGTGAGGATTGGCTCAATAGTAACTCAAAGGATAAAGACCTCAGAATTTTAGGCAAAGAAGGTTAACAGTATGATTTGTTACCTATAAGTCATAGGTAACTGAAATACAGACTCCATAATAAATGATGTAATGGCCTTACTAGGCTCTATATTCTTATTTTATGAAGCACAATGACATGTTGACCCAGGAGAACAAGCAGGAAAGAAAGGCTCCAGAAATTCTATATGCAGATCAACACACAGATAGATGTTTGGTCTGAAAGATGACCTTTTTTGTTTTGAAGCACAGATCTATGACCAATCAGAAGCTAGAAGGCAGATTCCTTTAGACAAAAAATTTTACAACTATGGAGTATGCTCTGCATTTCTACATTTTTCAGCCAGGGGAACATTTCATAATGAAGAGTGGAGAGTTTTTTTCTATTTTTAAAACATATCACAATGACTGGTAAAGCATTTAGTGAATGGGGCAGGCAGGCGGTGATGCTATGAACGGAAGTGCCCAACCCAACAAGCCGAAAGCAACCTCTACTGAGGAACATGGTAGGCAATCATCCATTAAAAATTATTGGCGGGGCGCGGTGGCTCAAGCCCGTAATCCCAGCACTTTGGGAGGCCGAGACAGGCAGATCACGAGGTCAGGAGATCGAGACTATCCTGGCTAACACGGTGAAACCCTGTCTCTACTAAAAATACAAAAAACTAGCCGGGCGAGGTGGCAGGCGCCTGTAGTCCCAGCTACTCTGGAGGCTGAAGCAGGAGAATGGCGTAAACCCGGGAGGCGGAGCTTGCAGGGAGCTGAGATCCGGCCACCGCACTCCAGCCCGCACTCCAGCCCGGGTGACAGAGCAAGACTCCGCCTCAAAAAAAAAAAGAAAAGAAAAAAATATTATTTTTAGGCCGGGGACTCACGCCTGTTACCCAGCACTTTGGGAGGCCAAGGCGGGCAGATCACCTGAGGTCAGGAGTTCAACAGCAGCCTAGCTAACATGGTGAAACCCCATCTCTACTAAAAATACAAAACTAGGCTGGGTGCGGTGCCTCAGGCCTATAATCCCAGCACTTTGGGGAGCCTAGGCGGGCAGATCAACTGAAGTCAGGAGTTCCAAGACCAACTTGGTCAACATGGTGAAACCCTGTCTCTACTAAAAATACAAATATTAGCTGGGCATGGTGACAGGCACCTATAATCCCAGCTATTCAGGAGGCTGAGGCAACAGAACTGCTTAAACCCAGGAGGCGGAGGTTGCAGTGAGCCGAAATCGTGCCATTGCACTCCAGCGGGTGAAAGAATGAGACTGTCTCAAAAAAATAAATAAAACTTAAAATATAAAATATAAAACTAGTCAGGCATGGTGGCGCATGCCTGTAATCCCAGTTATTCAGGAGGCTGAGGCAGGAGAACGGCTTGAACCTGGGACGCAGAGGTTGCAGGGAGCTGAGAGCGCGCCATTGTGCTCCAGCCTGGATGCCAAGAACGAAATTATGTCTCAAAAAAAAAAAAATTATTTTGAAGGCTTTAGCCTGTTTTTTTAAAAAAAAATGACTGCAGAGTGACTGGAAAACATAGACTCTGAAGCCAGAATACTTAGGTGCGAATTCCAGTTTTACTACTTGCAACCTTATATGAATAACTTCACCTCTCTGTGCCTCAGTTTCCTTACTTGTGAAATGGGAACAATAACAGTACCTATTTCATAGGGTTGTTATGAAGATTAAGTAAAAAAAAATTTTTTTTTTTTGAGATGGAGTCTTGCTGTGGTGCCCTGGATGGAGTACAGTGGCACGATCTCGGCTCACTGCAACCTCTGCCTTCTGGGTTCAAGCAATTGTCCTGCCTCAGCCTCCTGAGTAGCTGGGATTACAGGCGCCCGCCACCACGCCTGGCTAATTTTTGTATTTTTACTAGAGGCAGGGTTTCACCATGTTGGCCAGGCTGGTCTCAAACTCCTGACCTCAAGTGATCCACCTGCCTTGGCCTCCCAAAGTTCTGGGATTACAGGTGTGAGCCATAAAAAAAAAAAAAGTATATATATATATATATTTTATATATAATGAGGATCATTAGGTCAAGAGGATCATGAGGTCAAGAGATCCAGACCATCCTGGCTAGCACGGTGAAACGCTATCTCTGCTAAATATATATATATATATATTTTGGTTTTTTTATGAGACGAAGTCTCACTGTATCACCCAGGCTGGAGTGCAGCGGCACGACCTCAGCTTCTGCAACCTCTTCCCCCCGGGTTCAAGTGATTCTCCTGCCTCAGCCTCCCGAGTAGCTGGGACTACAGGCACACGCCACCGTACCTATTTAATTTTTGTATTTTTAGTGGAGACGGGGTTTCACCATATTGGCCAGGCTGGTCTCGAATTCCTGACCTTGTGATCCGCCTGCCTCGGCCTCCCAAAGTGTTGCGATTACAGGCATGAGCCACCGCACCCGGCCTTAAATCAAAAATTCTATAAAGCATTTACAACAGTGCCTGACAGCTAGTAAGTGCTTTATATTTAATAAGTACTAAATCACTGGTCTCAGATTTCATAGTTTCACAAATCAATGTATTTTTATTTTATTTATTTTTAGAGACAGTGGTCTCGCCATGTTGCTCAGGCTGAACTTAAACTATTGAACTCAACTAATCCTCCCACCCCAACCTCCAGCTGTGACTACAGGTACACACCACTGTGCCCAGCTCAATGTACTTTTAAATAGGCTGATAAGGTTGCTTTTTACAATATTCCAATCAGGTCATAGAGCAATACTTTTGCAATAACAATAAAAATCAATTACTACAAAAATGAGCGCACACTTGGATATCGCAGTGTTATCAAACTGCTATAAAACTTTCTAAAAGCTTACACTCAATTTTTGTATTTATCTCACCACTAACCAGGAACAGCTAGTTCATGGACCAGCAGAGGCCTGTGAACCATTCCTTAAATAACATTATAAGTCATCTTTAATGTCCATTTATTAAGTAAGAATCTTGATTTTAGTGGTTCATGCTTACAATCCCAGTCCCTTGTGAGGCCAAGGCAGGAGGACTACCTGAACCCAGAAGTTTGAGACCAGCCTGGGCAACACCATGAGACGCCATCTCTATTTTAAAAAAAAAAGGTTTTTTGGTCGGGAACGGTGGCTCACGCCTTTGGGAGTGATCCCAGCACTTTGGGAGGCCGAGGCGGGCCGATCATGAAGTCAAGAGATTGAAACCATCCTGGCTAGCATGGTGAAACCCTGTCTCTACTAAAAATACAAAAAAAAAAAAAAAATTAGCTGGGCGTGATGGGGGGCACCTGTAGTCCCAGCTACTCGGGAGGCTGAGGCAGGAGAATAGCGCGAACCTGGGAGGCGGAGCCTGCAGTGAGCCGAGATCGTACCACTGCATTTCAGCCTGGGTGACAGAGCGAGACTCCATCTCCAAAAAAAGAATTTTTTTTTTAAAAGAATCGTTCTTTCTTACGCTGATACTTTTCTTTCCACTTCCTGGAGAACAAGTCTTTTGATTTTAATTACACTTTAAGTTTTTTGTTAGTTTGTTATAAAAGTATTATGGTCACTGTAGAATAGTTAGAAAATTCTGAAAAGTTTAGAGGAAAATAAAAGTCATACGTAATCCCAGCACTTACAGATCACTTAACATTTACATATATCATTTGTAGGGAGGTGTGAGCCACTGCGTTCAGCCTACATACAGCTTTTACATAATGTTGTATTACTTCTTTTGTTATATAGTGAGTTCTTCTCATATACTAGGACATTATTTTAAAAAGGAAACAAGAGGCTGGGCATGGTGGCTCTTGCCTGTAGTCCCTGCACGTTGGAAGGCTGAGGCAGGAGGACAGCTTTGAGCCCAGGAGTTCAAGAACAGCCTGGGCAATAGAGTGAGACCCTGTTCCTAAAAAAAAAAAATTTTTTTTTAATTTTTTTTAATTAGTCACACAAGGTAGCACACGCCTGTGGTCCCAACTACTAGGGAAGCCGAGGTGGGAGGAACGCTTGAACCTGGGAGGTCAAGGCTGCTATATCACTGTGATTACACCATTGTACTCCAGCCTGGGCAACACAGCGATACCTAGCCTCAAAAGAATGAATGAATGAATGAGAAACAGATTAATAAAAACATAAAATAGCTGAAAATGATGTCATTTCTTTTTGCACATATTTCAGCACAATTACATTAGCAGAACTAAATAAAACCTTTTAAAACTGAAAATAGGACTAACATAAAATCTTACCCCATTTTTCTAAATTGATTTGATTTGATTTGAAATGTTTTGACTCCAGCACTTTGGGAGGCTGGAGGTAGGCAGATCACTTGAGTCCAGGAGTTCGAGACCAGCCTGGCCAACATGTTAAAACCCCATCTCTACTAAAAATACAAAAACAGGCAGGCGTGGTGGCATGCACCTGTAGTCCCAGCTACTGGAGGGGTAAGGCTGGAGGATGGCCTGAGTCCAAGAAGTCAAGGCTGCAGTGAGCTGAGATCATGCTACTGCACTCCAGCCTGGGTGACAAAGGGAGACCCTGTCTCAAAACAAACAAAAAATATTTTAACAGGTATACTGGATGAATTGTATGGTACGTGAATTATATCTCAGTAAGGCTACTGAAGAAAAAAAAAATCAGCCAAGCATAGTCGCATGTGCCTACAGTCCCAGCTACTAAGGTGGCTGAGGTGGAAAGATCACTTGGATCTGGGAGGCTGAGACTGCAATGAGCCATGATCATGCCACTGCACTCCAGCCTGGGCAACATAGCAAGACGTTGTCCCAAGAAGAAAATAAACAAACAAACAAAAAAAACAGCTAGGTAGGCATAGTGATTCACATCTGTCATCCTAGTACTTTGGGAGGTCGACACAGGAGGATCACTTGAGCCTAGGAGTTCAAGACCAGTCTGGGCAACACAGTGAGACCCTGTCTCTCAAAAAACAAAAAACTCGCTGAGCAAGGTAGTGCACACTTGTAGTCCTAGCTACTCTGGAGGCTAAGGCAGGGGGATCACTTGAGTCCAGGAGGTTGAGGCTACAGTAAGCCATGATCACACCACTGCACTCCAGCCTGGGTGACAGAGGGGAGAACCTGTCTCAAAAAAAAAAAAAAAGTTATAGAACATTCTATATAGAACACTAACATTAATGTAAAAAATAATACACACACGTCTCTGTATAATGTATATAAACACGATGCCTGGAGAAGAAACAGGTAAGTTAACACTGGTTGAATCTGAGAAGAGGAAGCTAGTTCGGGAAAAGTGTAGGAAAGAAACTTTTTACCATATACTCTTTTGTAAACTTATGCATGATTACCCATTCAAATAATTTTTTAAATCTTATTTTTCAGGGTCAATAAGCATTCTCTATTCTACCTATCCAACCCACAGAGAAAGGACATATCAACTTACCCCCATAATACATTTCACATTAATCATGCATTGCCCTGTGATTTCTATTTATGTTTATTTTGACTCAGGGTTTTGCTCTGTTGCCCAGACTGGAATGCAGCAGCGTGATCATGGCTCACTGCAGCCTTGACCTCTGGGGCTCAAACAATCCTCCTGCCTCAGCCTCCTATATAGCTGGGACCACAGGTGTGTGCCACCACAGCCAACTAATTTTTTAATTTCCTGTAGAGTTGCCCAGGCTGTTCTTAAACTCCTGGGCTCAAGTGATCTTCCTGCCTCAGCCTCCCAAAGTGTTGGTTAGGATTATAGGCATGAGACACCGTGCCCAGCTTGCCCTGTGATTTCTTCTAATTAATTGATCTTGAATTTTTTTTTTTTTTTTTTTGAGACTCAGTTTCATCCTTGTCACTCAGGCTGGAGTACAGTGGCACAATCTTGGCTCACTGCAACCTCCGTCTCTCCGGTTCAAGCAATTCTCCTGCTTCAGCCTCCCGAGTGGCTGGGATTACAGGTGCACACCACCATGCCAAGCTAATTTTGTATTTTTAGAAGAGATGGGATTTCACCATGTTGGTCAGGCTGGTCTTGAACTCCTGACCTCAGGTGATCTTCCCACCTTGGCCTCTCAAAGGGCTGGGATTACAGGCGTGAGCCACCACACCTGGCCAAATTTTGATTAAAATATTTTATCAGAAATATTTTTCATGTTGGCTAGGCGTGGTGGCTCACGCCTGTATTCCCAGCACTTTGGGAGGCCAAGGCAGGTGGATCACCTGAGGTCAGGAGTTCAAGACCAGCCTGGCCAACGTGGTGAAACCCTGTCTCTACTAAAAATACAAAAATTAGCTGGGCGTGGTGGCAGGCACCTGTAATCCCAGCTACTCGGGAGGCTGAGGCAGGAGGAGAAGGGCTTGAGCCCAGGAGGCAGAGGCTGCCGTGAGCCGAGACCACGCCATTGCACTCCAGCCTGGTTGACAGAGCAAGAGTCCGTCTCAAAAAAAAAAAAAAAAAAGAAATCATCTTTTTCATGTTATGTCAACGTATAGTTTGTAAATTCTTTGAAGGCAGAAATGTTTTATATCACCTATAACATATATGATAGGAACTCAAAATCTTTACAAGGAACCTAAGTGGTTGGTATTACAATTAGGCTTAAAGAAATTCAATAACTTGCTTAAATATCACACAGCTTGGCCAGATGTGGTGGCTCATGCCTGTAATCCCATTACTTTGGGAGGCTGAGGTGGGAGGATTGCTCAAAGCCAGGAGTTTGAGGCCAGCCTGGGCAACACAGGGAGACTTGGAAATTACAAGAAAATTAAAAAATACACAGTTCAGGTGTGGTGATGTGCCCCTGTAGTCCCACCTACTGGGTGGGAGCAGAGGCTGAGGTGGATCACTTGAGTCCAGGAAGACTGAGGCTGCAGTGACCCCTGATTATGCCATTACACTCCAGCCTGGGAGAAAAAGCAAGACACTGTCTCAAAAAACAAACAAACAAACCACAGCTTGTAAATGGTAGGCCAATATACCAGCTCAAGTATCTCTCATTTATGCCCAATATTAACTGCCAAAGTCTTGGCACTTCTTTCTTTCATTCTCTTCTCCTCAGCCTCCTTGCTAGCTCTTCTTCCACCCAAACCCGTAAATATTCACTAAGATTTCTTCTTTGCGCCTCTTGTCATTCCACTTATATCAAAGGCTAATTCACTTCCTGATCTCAATCAGTAGCAAAGTTTATCAGCATTATCTTTAAAATATATTCAGAATCAAACCCTTCTCACCACTGCAAACGCTACTACTCTAGTCTTTCTTTCATACAGATTATTGTCAAAACTCTTCAGCCCTTGCCTCACTACAACTTACTCTCAACAAAGTAACAGTGATCGTTTGAAAATTTAAGTCAGAACATGTCACTCCTCTAGTCAAACATCATCCACTGGTTTCCTATCTCACTAAGGGTAAAAGGCTGAATCCTATCACCTAAAAGGTCCTACAAGTTTGCCCTCCCCTACCATTATCTAATTACCATTGCTCACTCTGATAAGCCAAACTGGTCTTGTACTATTCCTCTAACACTTTGCATAGCTCATTCCTTCACCTCCTTAAAGTCTTTTTGTAATCATCTCCTTGTTAATGAGGCCTTCCCCAGTCACCCTACTTAAAATTACCATACCCTTCCCATTGTACTCCCTATTCCTTTCTCCTATTTTTCTCTATGTGCCTTATCAATCACCATTTGACATACCATAAATTTTACTTTTTATTTTGTAAAATAAAAGCTCAGTAAAATACAAGCTCTCTGAGAGCAAGGATTTTGTCTGTCTTGTTCACTGCTGTATCTCTGTCACCCACAGTAACTGGGACATGGCAGGTGTCCATATTTTCTGAATAAACCAAGTCTGCATCATCAGCTTTCAGCTCTTGAGTGAAAGACCCACGTTTCCAACTGACTACCTGACATCTCCAAATGGATGTCCCACAGACACTTAAGCCTCAAACTGAACTTATCTCTTCTGCACAAAACTGGCTTCTTCTCCTCCCAACCCAGACTAAAGGTATCACTGCCCAAACCCTGGAGTCATCTTTCATTCTTCCCATATCTAACTGATCCATAAATACTTGAAATTCTACTACATCCTAAATGTCTTTCAAATTCATTCCCATTCTTTTGAACTCTTGACATGCTTATTCACTCGACAAATCATTATTGAGCACCTACTGTGTATCAAGTATTATCTTGGATACAGGGAAATAATCATGAGCAAAACAGAGAGTCCTTCCCATTCGGAGCTTACAATCTTGCAGGGAGGGAACAAGCCAATCATTGATCAGATAGTGTTTAGTTGATTTTTTTTTTTTTGAGACAGAGTCTCACTCTGTTGCTCAGACTTGGAGTGCAATGGTGCGATCTCAGCTCCTGTAACCTCTGCCTCCCGGGTTCAAGAGATTCTCCTGTCTCAGTTTCCCGAGTAGCTGGGGTTTCAGGTGCGCACCACCAGGCCTGGCTAATTTTGGTATTTTTAGTAGAGACGGGGTTTCACCACGTTGGTCAGACTGGTCTTGAACTCCTGACCTCATGATCCGCCCACCTCGGCCTCCCAAAGTGCTGGGATTACAGGCATGAGCCACTGCGCCCGGCATGTTCAGCTGATTTTTAAAGAACATACAGGGTCCTATGAAACTATATAAAAAGCGGCCTGACCATGTGTGTGGATAGAACAGAGAAAGCTTCCTTGGGTAAATAATATTTGAGTGAAACACCTGAAAGGGGTGTAGTAACTAATTAGATAAAGGTGTTAGGGAGGAAGGCTGGCAGAAGTACTACAGCCAAAAGAAAACTCCAACTGCAGCATATGTGAACGTTCTGGGTTGAGGTAAAAAGGAGAAGCAGTGTACGATGATTAAGAACAGGAATTCTGGAGACAGGCTGCCTGGATTTGTTTTTTGTTGTTTTTTTTTTTTTTTGAGATGGAGTTTCACTTTTGTTGCCCAGGCTGGAGAGCAATGGCACCATCTCGGCTCACCGCAACCTCCGCCTATCAGGTTCAAGCGATTCTCCTGCCTCAGCCTCCCGAGTAGCTGGGATTACAGGCATGCGCCACCACACCCAGCTAATTTTGTATTTTTAGTAAAGACGGGGTTTCTGCATATTGGTCAGGCTGGTCTCGAACTCCCGACCTCAGGTGATCCACCCGCCTCAGCCTCCCAAAGTACTGGGATTACAGGCATGAGCCACTGCGCCCAGCCTGCTTGGATTTAATATACCACATATTAGCTGTGCAACCTAAGGCAAGTTACTCAGTTACTCTCTCTGAGCTACAGTTTTTCTGATTTTCAAATGAGGATAATACAGGTATTTACCTTATGGGGTTATTATGAGAATTAAATCAGTGCATGCAAATGGTTTCAAACAGTGCTTTGCCACATAATAAATGCTAAGTGTTAGCAACTGATGAAGACAACCATTCTGAAGAAATGAAATAAAATAAGGCCGCAGTAGCTTAAGTGTTAGTAACTATGCTGCAGAAACTGGCAGGGACACAATTTAAAGGTTTTAAGCAGGGGAATGACTAAAAATAAACATCTAAGTGGTGAAATCACTCCCCCTACAAATCCCATCTGCCAACAGAATACAAGCTGATCACATCAAGCTCTTCCTTTCAAACTTCCAAAGGCTCCCAGCCCTACTTATTACATGACAAAGGCCAGAATTCCTTATACAACTTAGAAAGCCCTTTTCAACATCACTCTTGATTTACCTTTAGAGTTTACCTATTTTCCTTTCCAAACTATCTTCAACTGCCAATGTATTTCCTCACTTCACTTTTCAATACAAATGTCTCACTATTCTCAACACTGACACCACTACCACTTTCTCCTCTCCTCTGCAATAGTTCCTTTTCTGATGTTTGACTGGATATCTGATACTGTTACAGTTCAAGCCATTTTCATCCACAGTTCAATCTCTCTTTCCAAAATTTTGTGTTAGAATGGGCCAGGTGCGGTGGCTCATGCCTATAATCCCAGCACTTTGGGAGACCAAGGCAAGAGGATCACCTGAGGTCAGTAGTTCAAGTCCAGCCGGGCCAACAACATGGTGAAACCCCGTCTCTACTAAAAATACAAAAATTAGCCAGGCATGGTGGCTCATGCCTGTAATCCCAGTTACTCCGGGAGCTGAGGCATGAGAATCGCTTGAACCTGGGAGGCGGAGGTTGCAGTGAGCCAAGATGTTGCCACTGCACTCCAGCCTGGGCGACAGAGCAAGACTCCATCTCAATGAAAAAAAAAAAAAAAAAAAGAATGCATTTCTACAAAATCCTCAGAAATTTGCTGTTGATATGACATTACATATCAACTCAGATACATACTATGTTTCCTTCCTGCTTCAAAGGTATTCCCTTCCCCTGAAGTTCCATACCAAAGCCCAAAATTCTCTTTATGACAATGGAGATATTTTTTTCTTTTCTTTTTTTTTTTTTTTTTTTGAGACAAGGTCTCCCTTTGTCACCCAGGCTGAAGTGCAGTGGAGCAATTATCACACAGCTCACCGCAGCCTTGGCCTTCCAGGCTCAAGCAATCCTCCCACCTCAGCCTCTTGAGGAGCTGGGACTACAGGTGTGCGCCACCATGCCCAGCTAATTTTTTAATTTTTTGTAGAGACAGGGTCTCACTATGTTGTCTAAGCTGGTCTCAAACTCCTGGCCTCCACCTCCCAAAGAGTTGGGATTAGAGGTGTGGGTCACTGGGCCCAGCCAAGATTTTTTTTAAAGGCAATAAAACCCCAAGTCAACCCAGAAGTCAGGATCATTGCATCAAGATCGCCAGTGGAACATTAACTGCCCTAAAAATCAGAATCAAAGGCATGAGTTCTTTTTTTCTTTTCGAGACGAAGTCTCACTGTCCCCCAGGCAGGAGTGCAGTGCACCATCTCGGCTCACTGCAACCTCCATCCCGGGCTCAAGCCAGTCTTGTGCCTCAGCCTCCTCAGTAGCTGGGACTATAGGCACTTGCCATCACACCTGGCTAATTTTTGCGTTTTTGGTAGAGGCGGGGTTTCGCCATGTTGCCCAGGCTGGTCTCGAACTCCTGGCCTCAAGCAATCCACCCGCCTCCGCCTCCCAAAGTGCTAGGATTACAGGTGTGAGCCACCACGCCCAGCCAAAGGCATGAGTTCTTAACCAGAGGTCCATGGACTCCTCAGGGCTACAAGGTAGTTTTATGAAGCCCCTCAAACTGCATGCAAAATAAGTGTACATGCCTTTTTCTGGGGAGAGGGTCCATACCTTTCATCAGAGTTTCAAAGATATCTGTGACCTCCAAAAGGTTAAGAAGTGCTCTAGAGAAAAAGCAAAGACAAGCAAATGTGATTAAAGAGCGAGTCCTTTTTAGGCTGTCAGGAATGCCTAATGTTCTCTTAGACTGTAACACTAAAATCAGGTCAGAGGACTTTATGTAAAAGTTACTTATCCAATCAAATACAAATTTAACATAGACCTGACAAATACAGATTTGATGAAAGGAGGAACTCCATAAACCAACACAATCTATAAATGCAAGTAAGTCATCGGGCAGCTGGTGACTTACTCCAGGGATTTCAAAAATAGGACAAATAGGAAGAAAATATTAGCTCTTCTATTCATAGTTCCTTTTTATCTCATTCAAAAATTCCTTTTCTGTGTATGTTTTATAACAGTACGGAAGTATACAATTTCTATAAGTACAGTATATACACACAAAGTGGAGATGATTGCTCAATTTTTTTTTTAATCATCACAATATCAGGAGACCACTGATTAATCTATGCATTTCAGTACCATCAAGTTAATAATAACTCCAGAATAACACAAAAATCCACTAATAGAGTTTAGAATCCAAGAGTTAGAAAAACACCAGCTTTCACAGAAAGACTAATTGGGGTCAACTAACAAGTGACTAAAGAAGGGTCCTCTCCCTACCCTTACTACCCTTAAGCTTTCTTAAACAACAACAACAACAAAACAAAACAAAAAAAACTCTTCAAGCTTTAAAGGATCACTTTTCAGTTTCAGCTATATCAGCCTGGTTTGTCCAAAACATGTAATGAGAAAAACTACTTGTGAAACCACAATCAAGATTATCTTAATTTACCCTTAAAGAAAATACTTTTTAAAGTTTTCTTCTTTTTAATATATTTTTAACGTTTTTATATATCTAAGTGTGAGAAAACCACCAAGATTCTCATAAGACAATTTAAAACAGCTTCTGTGATTCAGTGTCAGCCAATGGTAACACCAGGAGATGCAGGGCCCATCCGAGATATGAAATGGAAAAGAGATAATCTTAACCTTGGAACTGTTTTTCCCAAATATTGCAGCTATGAGTTCTCTCTGGTGGTAGGAGATGGTGTGTGAGGAAGGCTGGCGGGCCGAGAGCCGCGTGAGAGAACTCGAAAACTTTTAAATCTGAGGTGTCTGTGTACTTCTACTATTCTCAAGGTCTCCTCAATCCCAGGCTTCTAAGGCGAGACCGATCTTTTCTGAGAGGCCTCTCCCTGGTTTCAAAATTCGGCCTGGGGGCATAATCCCACCTAGAAAAGGGGAGTGAAAGTATTTTCTGAGTGTCTGGGACCTATTTAGAGAGAAATACACAAAAATGCCACCATTTGCTAACAGGGGAATCTCAGCTTCGGACGACAGACAGGAAACATCATCCCAGGGAAGAAAAACGGATCCTGGGTCCGACATGGGGCAAAAAGGAGGGACCAACTGACGTAATGTAGCCCTGAAAAGCAACGAGGAGTATAACAGGTAGAAGGCACTTACACAACCCGATAGGGAAGGATGACGGACGATACAACGATGAAGGGAGCAGAAATAACAAATAAATACAGCAGTAAAACCGTGAGGAGAAATGGGAAATTAGGGAAGGCGTAGTGTGGAACGGTGGCACAAAAGAGCTACAGTGGGAGCCGAAACGAAGTGGAAAAGGCTGCAAAGACAACACGTAGGAGAAGGCGCAAGCCACCCTGTAGAATTCAGTTCCTAGAAAAGTCCAACTCAGCCCTTCCCCGATTCACTGTACCTTCAGCTTATGGAGCTCCACCGTTTCGGTCGCCATCTTGTTACCCCTCACTCCACTAGGCCCCCACGGGCTGCCTCCGCCTCCAGGAGCTCCCGCCTTAGGCGTAGAGATGCAAGGCTGACCAATCGTTGTCACTCTTGCTCCCACGCCATACCATCAACTCTTCCCATTGGTCAATAGCTGACGTCGTTCTCACTTCTCTAGGCAGCTTTCCCCACCGCTTTCAAAAGGTGGAACAGGGAAAGGGGCGGGCATTGTAGCTTGAGAACGACAGAAATGGCAACCAATTGTGCATCGCATTACAGATCACCAACCAATGGGTGGTGGCAGCGCTGATTCTGTTCCCCCAATAGGAAAGGGGCAGACGGGGAGGCGTTACTTCCTGGAGACTTCAGGTGTGGTTGCCGGCGCTGCGCCCGTAGCCGGGACGGGGATCTGAGCTGGCAGGTAGGGGCTGCAAAGACCATAAGGGTTGCTGAGGAAAAATGGTGGGAGACGAAAGGGGCGCCGAGGAAGCGGTGACCTAAATATTGAGAGGGGAGCGCTGAAGGGAGCCCTGAAAAAACCGACGAACGTGAGGAGGAAGCTGGGAGGGGCATGGGGCGGGCTTAAGGAACTGGCGGTGGGGATGGGGCGGGCAACAGCCGCTTCCTAACCAGACATCATCAGCTTAAGAGCTACCACAATTTTAAAGAACCGAGTTCAGATAATAATCACTACCGCCCCTGGAGTCAGAGCCAAGGCTCCATCTCTCCAGGCGTTGAGCTCAGGTCCCTTCCGAACCCAGTCCAGAAGCCGTGGGCAAGTTGTTGTCGTGCCCCACGCTTGAGAGAAGTAATGGGGATGCTGACTGCTTACATGCCACGGAGGTGTGAGAGAAGGTGGACAAGCCCCAGAGAACAAAGTGGGGACCAGAGTGAGCTTTACTCTGTCATCCCTTCTTAGTGGTTCTTTGATGATTCCATGACTTTCTCTTGGAATACTGGGTGTGCGTAACCTCTTCATGGTTATTAACTTCTTCAGGAAAGTTAGATACTCCTATTTCCCTCGCTCACTGAAGGGAGTGCCCCAAGTCTACATACACCTTCATGTTACAGTTGAAGTGTAAAGATCAGAGCAAAAATGACTATGTCTCTACAATGTAGTAAGGACTCTTCTTGTCTTTTAAAGTTTTCCCCAAGTTTTCAGTTTTTATTTTCTGCATGATGGGTAAGTTCTTCATTCCCAATAGAGTTCAGGGAATTGGGGCTATCTGAGAGACAGCTGGGAGAAAGCTCAAAGAGGGGTTGAGAAAAAACTGAGTTGGACTCCTGCCTGATCCCCCATTATGGCTAGGATGAATGTGGGGGTGGCACACAGCGAAGTAAACCCCAACACTCGAGTGATGAATAGCCGAGGCATCTGGCTGGCCTACATCATCTTGGTAGGACTGCTGCATGTGGTTCTACTCAGCATCCCCTTCTTCAGCATTCCTGTTGTCTGGACCCTGACCAACGTCATCCATAACCTGGTGAGCACTAAACCGCAGCCTTGTACCCACCCCAGGGTTTCCCGACCAAAAGCAAAATAAAATCACCAATTGTTTGGGGATTTATGGGTTCCTTTTGGGATCTTAACATAATTCTTTGACTGAAGAACTACTTTCTGCCCCTCACACTGCCACCTTCCCTGTTCCCAGGCTATGTATGTCTTCCTTCATACGGTGAAAGGGACACCCTTTGAGACTCCTGACCAAGGAAAGGCTCGGCTACTGACACACTGGGAGCAAATGGACTATGGGCTCCAGTTTACCTCCTCCCGCAAGTTCCTCAGCATCTCTCCTATTGTGCTGTGAGTCTATGGGCGAAATGAGGGTATGCTGGGTTAGAAAGAGCTCCAAGAGCCAGGTAGAAAAGCCCATAGGGAAGCTGTTAAAAAACAGCTACCCATCTAAAACCCTTTGAAGGTTTAGACTACCCATCTAAAACCCTTTGAAGATATTAAAGTATACTAGTTCTAAGTCTACAGAGAGCAATAAAATGTAGACGTCAATGCTGTAATCAAGCATTCCTTGCTGCCTCCTTGGTAGTAAGGAAATGAAGGGACTTAGAAAAGATAATGGCCAAATAAAACCAAATGATTTTACACTGCCAAAATAAGTAAATCAAGGCAGAACTAATAGTAATCTTCAAAAACACTGTAGGGAGTGGAAGCAAAGAGGACTCTTAACAGTCATACAGACAAATAGCTTCAGCCGTCATTTGCCATGTCATTAACAATTAACAGATACTGACTTATAGTCTCCAGTTAAAGGTGCTATCTCCTGAACCCCAAAGTAAATGCTGTTGATATAGCTGGAATAGTTTTAGATAATCTAGAACAGTAAATATACAGTAAAACTGGTCATTTAAAATAGAAGAGAAAGAGCAGGGCACTGTGGTGCATGCCTGGAGTCCCAGCTACCTGGGAGGCTATGGCAGAAGGATTGTTTGAGCCCAGGAATTTGAGGTTGTACTGCACGTATCACACCTGTGAATAGCCATTGCACTCCAACCTGGGAAACAGTGAGAACTGTCTCTTTAAAAAAAAAAAAAAAGGAATATGGGTAGGGAAGGCCAACCTCACTCACCCTATTTTTTCTCTCCCCAGCTATCTCCTGACCAGCTTCTATACCAAGTATGATGCTGCTCACTTCCTCATCAACACAGCCTCATTGCTCAGTGTACTGCTGCCGAAGCTGCCCCAGTTCCATGGGGTTCGTGTCTTTGGCATCAACAAATACTGAGGGATGGGTTTGGGGACAGCTCCATGGGCATGGGGAAGGCAGTGAAACAGAGGACTATAAAACATCCTTCTCGTATTCTCCATACTGTCTTCTACACCTTGAAAGCGTGAGAATTATACAACCTTTCCCAGACTCCCAAGAAGAGAAGAGATTGGCAAATGGGGCTCCTGGGCCTAGTCCTGCCAGCGGCAAGTTTCTTTGAATCAGGAAGGCAGGTGAGGTGAAGGCCAAATCACTCTCCTCCATAGCAGGAAGCCATTTGGGCAGCTTGTTCAGTGATTACATCTTTCCATATCTTCTACACCCACCACCTTCCAGCTCTGTTTTGCTGTGTATTTTTCTTATAATAATTTTTTCCAGCTATAGCTGCAGTTTAATCAGCAGGAAGGGCAGAGAGCTGTCCTCATAAGGCCGGGGGTAGGAAGATGGAATACTGACCTAATGTATAAAGCTTAAAACAATTCTCCAGTCCCCTCTCCTTTGGTCCAGTAGGAGGTGCCCTTCACTCTAAGCTTAACACTTCGTAGGGAAGGGATTCTCAAATGAGAAAAAGGGCTCCAGTTATATGGGCAAAAAAGAGGGAAGATACAGGTTACCAGTTATACATTTATAGAAAGATAATCCCCTGGCTTTAAATAGGTATGTACATACAAATATGAACAAACTTAAAAAAAAAAAATACAAACCCTTGAATCACATGGGGGCTTCTGGGAACCCCTGCCTCCTTCCCCCTCACCCAAGGGCAGTGGGCATGAATCTACTTTTTAAAAATGATTAATTTTGGCCATCCTTGCAGAAAAGAGCCTAAAATTGGGTGATTTACCCACAAAGTGAAAGTCGAGGGAAAATTCAGTTTCCACTCTCCGAACTCTATGCGGTAATCTCCTATCATTAGGGCTACATGCTTTCTTGTTCTGTCTTTTAAATATTATATCAGGGTAAAGGAGAGGGCTCCTCCTGAAATGGGTCAAGAAAGAAGACAGACTTGTGGCTTCAAAAGGGTGGGAAAAAGTGTCATCTGCCCTAAAAGCAAATGACAAGACAAAGGCATACAGACCCCAGGGAAGTACCCAGTTCCCACACCTAAAGGGATATACTGTCCAGCCCAGGTCCAGGCCCTAGGTTCTTTACTCTAGCTACCCCCTATTTCTTTGGTATTGTCAAAAGACAAGATTCAGGCCAGGCGCGGTGGCTCATACCTGTAATCCAGCACTTTGGAAGGCCAAGACGGGTAGGTCACCTGAGCTCAGGATTTTGAGACCAGCCTGGGCAACATGGTGAAACCCCGTCTCTACTAAAAATACAAAAAAGAATTAGTTGGGCCAGGTGTGGTGGTGTGTGCCTGTAATCCCAGCTACTCAGGAGGCTGAGATGGGAGAATTGCTTGAACCCAGGAGACAGAGGTTGCAATAAGCTGAGATTACACCACTGCACTCCAGCTGGGCAATAGAGCGAGACTCCGTCTCTCAAAAACAAAACAAAACAAAAAAAAAAGATTCAGTTCCTAGGTGTTGGGGGAGGAGGGATAAATCAGACTCCATCCTGTGCTGTACACAGCCCTTTTGACTCCCTGACATTGTTTTGAGGAAAGAGAAGGGGCGTCAACGTTGGAAGGGCCTCCTCACTTTCTTCCGCCGCTTCGGTTTGGCTTCTCCCTTGGGTACTGTGCTGTTGGGCTTAGAAGCTGCAGTGGCACCAGGGGCAGGCTGAGGAGCTGCAAAGAAGTTCCCATTGGGCATCTGCCCTGGGGGTACTTGAAAGATCCGACTTAAGAAATCCTGAAGATCAGCAGGAGGGGCATCTGGGGTGGCTCTGAGATAAAACAGAAATAAGGCAAGAGATGTTAGAGTCATATGGTTACCTAAAGTTAGATATACCTACCAGTTCCCAAACTTCCTAGAAAATAAGGCCCCTGAGTGTCCTAAAAAGCAGGCCATCTGAAACCGTATTCAAAACTGAAATAGTGGGTAGATTATTGACAGAAATACCACCTACCTCTGCCGCCCTCTGGTGCCTGGAATCCGAGAACCAAATGAGATGTGATAGGGGACTCTGTGGGTATCTGGGGAGATACCTACACGCTGGCATCCAGCCCACTCTGTAAACATGAGAAATAATTAGCCAAAACATTGCAGTTTAGAGCACATAAAAGATCAGGAAGTATGAGCCTGTATTTCTAGAGGACAGAGAGTACCTGTGATGTCATACACCTTTCCATCCATCAGTGCAAAGTAGGTGATCTTGAGGCCCAACATGCTTGACTCTGCCCAAAAGTCCCCTTCCTCAGCAGGATGCAGTCTATTACACTCAGCACAGTATCTGGCACTCTTAGGTTCCCGGTCCATTTCAAACCTCCTGCAACCAACAGAAGGATAGTTCTTTAATAATTTGTCAAGCCTACTTAGGGCATTACTAGTAGTCTTATCATTATTCACAAATAGGGCTGAAACATCTAAAATTACCCCCACTTAGATATTTCATATGCCTTCAATGTTCTATCTTAAAGCTAATTTTTCTTAGTGCTAATCAAAATAGTCAATCTCTTGACAATATGACAAAGGTAGAAACTTAAGGGTCTTTTTACTAATTATGAGATACAGATGTAACTCATAATTACCAATACTCACTAGGAAGATCTTTGGTTACCTAATCCCTGAGCTGTGATTGTCCCATCCCTCTCCTTCTATTTCATACCTATGCTTTCCTTGGCATCGGCTACACATCATAGTATTCATTGCCTCCTTGAGGTCATCTTGCAGCTTGGACAGAAACTCATTTACTGACCGGCTCAGCTCATTCTCTGCCATTCGTTTCCTAAGAGAAGAAACACTTTGTAAGTCAGAAGGTATTGAGGGAGGGACAAAGGGAGACACATCAATTGGCCTCTTGAGGCCCGTCTAGCGAGAAAGACAAGTGACTTCAGTTCTCTCCACCTCAACGAGCCTCCACCCCCAAATCCAGATGTCTCTCCTATTGAGGATTTTTCATTTACCATTATCTGATGATTTCCCATCTCCAACTTACATCTCATATTCCTTTCGCTTTTCAGCATTGCTGACAATGTCCCAAGCTGCTCGCAAAACCTTGAAGGCCTCCTCAGCCCGGGGATGATGATTTTTGTCAGGATGAACCTACCAAAACAGATTTCATTACAAATCCATTCCAACCCTCTCCCCACCTTGAGTTTATTCTCATATCAAAGGGCTCTCTTTCATCACCCTTTTGAAGAGTCACCGTAGCTTAATGATTAATTGCTCTGGCTCTGCAGATCTGGTTCAATTCACGGCTCTGTTAATTAGCTATATTATCTTGAATATCTTATCTTTTTTTTTGAGACGAAGTCTTGCTCTGTCGCCCAGGCTAGAGTGCAGTGGCACGATCTCAGCTCCCTGTAACCTCCGCCTCCCAGGTTCTAGCAATTCTCCTGCCTCAGCCTCTCTAGTAGGTGGGATTACAGGCATGCGCCACCACACTCAGCTAATTTTTTTGTATTTTTAGTGGAGACGGGGTTTCATCTAGTTGGACGTCTGGTCTCGAACTCCTAACCTCAAATGATCTGCATACCTCAGCCTCCCAAAGTGCTGGGATTACAGGCGTGTGCCACCGCACCCAGCCTGAATATATATATCATGGATTGTTGGGGGGATTAAATAAGAATATATATGAAGTATGTAGCAAAGAATCAGGCACTACGGTGGATTCATCATCCCAGTTTGCCTGAGACTGTCCCAGTTTTAGCACTGAAAAGTCCCATGCCTCTAGAAACTCCTCAATCCCAGATGAATTGGGACAGTTGGTCTCCGGCACACACATATATCAGTCATAAAATAAGAGTTCCAAAGATGTTACATCTTGAAACTCATTCTTTTTTAACTAGAAAATTCTCATATCCAAAACTTCCTACAGTGATCTACCTTTCAGTCTCAGAAATGAAATAGCATATCATGGTCTCAGAGGCTTTTTATATACTTTCAGCCTTCTCTCCGAGACAAATAATATCCTCTCTTCCTACAGCTTCCTGATTGTATGCATCCCCATTCCCCAAAAAGAGATAAAGCTAGTCTCCTGACTGATGCCAAATAACTAAAATGCTGTTAAATTTCCCACATTCCCAAGCTAATTGAACAGCCTTTTAGTCATGTTCACACTAGGGCTTAGTGGCAGTGAGAGGTTCAATAAAAGCCCAGAGACACTCTGGTCCAGGACAAGAGAGATCTTTGGGGTATAGGGATAGATGTTTTGAGGGTAGGGGAACTTAACTACATCTCTACTCCAAGAGAAATTGAAAAATGAGAATTTTTGTTAAGAATATTCTCCAAAACAGGATGTCTACTAAAAGAAGGTGAGAAAAGAGCTCTAATACTAGTAACAACGAGAGTAAACAATGGTTACCCACTCTAAAAATAGAGCACAGGCCAAGCGCAGTGGCTCAAGCCTGTAATCCCAGCATTCTGGGAGGCCGAGGCAGGTGGATTGCTTGAGTCCAGGAGTTCGACATCAGGCTAGGCAACATAGTGAGACCCCATCTCTACTGAAAATAAAAAAAATTAGCCGGATGTGGTGTTGCACAACTGTAGTTCCAGCTACTCGGGAAGCTGAGGTGGAAGAATCACCTGAGCCTGGGGGGGTCAAGGCTGCAGTGAGCTGAGATCCTGCCACTGTACTCCAGCCTGGGGAACTGGAGTGAGACCCTGTCTCAAAAAATATATATATATACCAAGCTACCTACTAAGGGGCATACATTTCCCACCAAATTAATTCAGTCCTTTGGTAAGTTACAGGTGTGGTGGTTTACTGTACCTTTAATCATTAATGGAAACTTTAGTTGCCCATTCCTTTTTGGTGTCATGCAGCCATTGAGGTAATTTGCACACTGTGATGTTTTACCAGTCCAGCTCCATACACTCCAGTGTAAGTAGGCCTCCAATTTACACACCTTACTTACATTCATAATATAGTTTTATTTGTACAGAAATAGCAGTAACAATCCGGTATCTAATATCAATCTAATATCTACTTCTAATACAATTTGATAGCATGCTTGTATTAAACCATTTCCCTCAGTCATAAGTTGCAACACAACTCCCGTCTGCACACCCTCTTTTTTTTTCTTTTTTTTTTTTGAGACGAGGTCTTGCTCTGTCGCCCAGGCTGGAGTACAGTGGCACGATCTCAGCTCACTGCAAGCTCCCCCTCCAGGTTCATGCCATTTTCCTGCCTCAGCCTCCCGAGTAGCTGGGACTACAGGTGCCCGCCACCACACCCAGCTAATTTTTTTGTATTTTTAATAGAGATGGGGTTTCACCATGTTAGCCAGGATGGTCTCGATCTCCTAACCTCGTGATCCACCCACCTCAGCCTCCCCAAGTGCTGGGATTACAGGCGTGAGCCACTGTGCCCGGCCCTGCACACCCTCTTATCAATAAAAGCAACCATATTTTCATGTATGACATGCATATGCATACACTTCCATTTTCTTTCCCTCTCCTATTCTGAGTTGCTGACCTTGAAACCGCCTGTTTTCTCCTACCTGGTGCTAAAATACTTACATGCACTCCCTGACCCTCCCACACTAGGTCCATATTTGCTTCTCTGGGAGAAATAGTTGGGTTGCCCCACATTTAAAAAAAAACAAAAAACCCCATTTGTTCAGGGAAGAGCAACTGAGGTGCTCTCTGAACAGGTCTCTTTCCCATTCTAGTTAGAGGGACTTCACCTAGATATTCCAGGTGAATGAGTGCTACATTGCCTAATATACCAGGTTCAAAAAATATATCTCATGACAAGAAACAAAATGGAGGGAAGATCAGACCCCATAGTAGAGGGGAAAGGATCTTTTTTTTTTTTTGACATGGTCTGGCTTTGTTGCTCAGACTGTAGGTACATGATCCCGGCTCACTGCAGCCTCGACCTCCTGGGCTCAACTGATCCTGCCACCTCAGCCTCCTTAGTAGCTGGGACTACAGGCATGCGCCACCAAGCCTGGCCTCTCAAAGTGCTGAGATCACAGGTGTGAGCCACTACACCTGGCCCAAAAAGTCTTTATGACTCCTTCCTAAGAATATGTTAACCGGCCGGGTGCAGTGGCTCACACCTGTAATCCCAGAACCTTGGGAGGTCGAGGCGGGCGGATCACAAGGTCAGGAGATCAAGACCATCCTGGCTAACACGGTGAAACCCCGTCTCTACTAAAAATACAAAAAATTAGCCAGGCATGGTGGCAGGTGCCTGTAGTCCCAGCTACTCGGGAGGCTGAGGCAGGAGAATGGCGTCAACCCGGGAGGCGGAGTTTGCAGTGAGCCAAGATCGTGCCACTGCACTCCAACCTAAGAGATAGAGCGAGACTCCTTCTCAAAAAAAAAAAAAAAAAAAGTTAATCTTCACCTACCCGTTAACTTTCTACTCTGCCTTCCCTTTATTCCACTCTCCCTAAAACTGGAATAGAAAATATAGGAACAGGCCAGGAGCTGTGGCTCACACTTGTAATCCCAGCACTTTGGGAGGCTGAGGCGGATGGATCATGAGATCAGGAGTTCGAGACCAGCATGACCAACATGGTGAAACCCCGTCTTTACTAAAAATACAAAAAAAATTAGCCAGGCATGGTGGTGCGCACCTGTAATCCCAGCTACTCATGAGGCTAAGGCAGGAGAATCGCTTGAACTCAGGAGGTGGAGGTTGCAGTGAGCTGAGATTGTGCCACTGCACTCCAGCCTGAGCGACGAGGTGAGACTACATCTCAGAAAAAAAAAAAAGAAAATACGGGAACAAAAGAGAGGAACAGGAAACAGAAGGGTACTTACCATCACTGCCAGCTGTCTATAAGCCTTCTTCAGTTCAACATCTGATGCTGTGGCCTCAACCCCCAGTACATGGAAAGGGTTTAGCTCATCCTCAGGAACCCCAGTCATGGTCAAGAGTCGAGCCACTTCCTCTTCAGGCTGGCAGTAGCGCCCACTAGCTACAGGTGCATTCCCCTGCCTATTAGTATTCTGCTTGACCCAAGGCAACTCCAGCCAGCCCCACTGAACTATTCTTACCAGCCGCTGCCATGGCCTGCTATCTCTCAGCAGAGTCAAGCAACGCTGCAAGGCTGGGGAATCCAGCCAAGAGAAGAGCCAGGTGGCCTTATCCCTCCAGCCTAACCGGTCACCTAGTCCCACCAGAAACCGCCATCCCAACTGTAGAAAGCCCAAAAAGACAGCCAGAGCCAGGAGCAGCAAAGCACCCAGCAGCTTAAGAAAACGGGTAAACAATCCTACTCCACAGTAAAACCCCTGGCTTAGAAACTGAAACATGACCTGGGCCCAGCCCCCCAGCCGCCCTGTCCAGACTCCCATCCAAACTCGAAAAAGGTCCAAATCACTGCTTTTCAGCTGCCTGCATGCATAGATGAGATGGCCACAAGTTTCTACGTACTCTCCCACCAATACCAGCAGTTCAATCAGCCACCAAAAGCCTGCCTGTCCAAGTTGACATAGTTCCTCAGCTCCCCACAATCCCAGGCCTCTGCGCTTATCTGCTTGACTTCGTTTCCGGCCCAGCCGATGTCGACCAGGGGACCTGGGATCCCTTCGTCCACCCTCCCGAGTATCCTCCTTCGTTGGAAAGCGGTGCCGCTGTCTCCGGGATGCGGGTTTCTTTCCGCCGGACACACGTGAAAAATCACTGGGGAACTTAAGAGATTCTTCATCATCATATTCCTCTTCCAACTCTTCATCTTCCCCCAAGGTTGGAGAGGTACAGTGGTGGCAAAAGTTGCTAGAAGAGCCATTTCCTCCCTCAGAGTCAGGCCCTTCTGGAATTCCAGGTGTTCCCTGGCAGTTGCAAGCAGATGGAATGGAAAGAAAAGAAGGGTTCCCATCCTCCTGGTACCCTGCCTCATCATCTTTTGAGAGTTCCTGGTCCGCTCCTGACTCTTCTTCTGAAGATGTCTCACTCTGGTCAGGGTCCTCTGCATCTCTAGGTGGTCCTGGACCCCTTGGTGGGCCATGGCTTGGGTCCAACCAATGGGCTGGGTTTGGGTGCTGTGTGTACTTAGGACCAGAGTGGTCTGTGAGGCAGCGGGTACCATTAGGAGCAGTCCCTGCTGAGTCCCTGAGTCCTGAGAATGAAGGTATTTCAGGGTCCACGGAGGGTCCTAAAGTCCTGAGGGAGGCACCACCACTGTGGTGGGCTCCACACAACCCTCTTTCTCCGGGGTGCTTCTGGGCCATGACCCCAGGGCTTCCTGAGGGTCTTAGGTCACAGCCATCATGGTGTGTTCTGATGCCTGTAACAGATGTCAAGGTGGAGACGGTCAAGGATGAGACCAAGAGAGAAATTAAACAATCTTAAGTAGTGGACACATTTAATTCATTCACCTCCCTTGTTTTCCCAAGTTCTTTGGGGGCATTCGCTATTCCTAGCAATAAGCCAAAACTAGACTCACCACAACCCTGCTTGCTCCCTCCCCTCTCCTCCAAATCCCCTAAGTTTTTCTTCCTTCCCCAGAAAACTATAACCTTCAATCAGGGAAAGAGGGAGGTACCGTAAAGGGTGTGGTCGGGGGAGGGTGGGTCACTCTTAGGAAAATGGGAAAGGTGGCGGGATAGGGGGCCACAGACTGCCAGTAAAGGGCGGGGGCCGTGCGGCCCTGGAGGAAAATCTGGGGGCGGAGCTTAGGGCTGCCCCTAAGAAAGACTACCAGGGAACCCACCGGCTGTGTAGAAGGGACGAAGGTGGCCGGGCACGGTGGCTCACGCCTGTAATCCCAGCACTTTGGGAGGCCGAGGCGGGCGGATCACGAGGTCAGGAGTTCGAGACCAGCCTGGCCAATATGGTGAAACTCCGTCTCTATTAAAAATACAAAAATTAGGCCGGGCGCGGTGGCTCAAGCCTGTAATCCCAGCACTTTGGGAGGCCGAGGCGGGCGGATCACGAGGTCAGGAGATCAAGACCATCCTGGCAAACACGGTGAAACCCTGTCTCTACTAAAAAATACAAACAAATTAGCCGGGCGAGGTGGCAGGCGCCTGTAGTCCCAGCTTCTAGGGAGGCTGAGGCAGGAGAATGGCGTGAACCCAGGAGGCGGCGGAGCTTGCAGTGAGCCGAGATTGTGCCACTGCACTCCAGCCTGGGCGACAGAGCGAGACTCCGTCTCAAAAAAAAAAAAACAAACAAACAAAAATTAGCCAAGCGTGGTGGCGCGCACCTGTAGTCCCACCTACTCGGGAGGCTGAGGCAGAAGAATCGCTTGAACCCGGAAGGTGGAGGTTGCAGTGAGCCGAGATCGTTCCACTGTACTCCAGCCTGGGCGACAGAGCGAGACTCCATCTCAAAAACAAGCAAGCAAACAAACAAAAAAAATAAAAACAAAAAAAACGGACGTACCGAAGAACGGCGGTAACTCCTCCCCCTCGAGCCGCCCGGCCTGGGGCCAGGGTGAGCTACGAGAGCTGCTCTCCCGGCTCCGCCTCCCGCTCACGCTCTGCTTCCGCCTTCCGTCCCCGCCGCCGCCGCCGACCTGGGCCTACTTCCACTTCCGGGGTCACCAGGGAAGAGACGGGAAGGAAAAGAAATAGTGGTTGGCTGAGAGGCGAGCCAGTCCAGCTAGCGCTGCGTCGTCCACGGAGGCGGTCCTAAGGAAGTACTGGCCCCGCCATTTAAAGACCCCTCCCTCCGCGTGTGGGAATAGGATTCCCGCAGGTTACACCGCTGGAAGCAAGGCAAGTGGGCTCTGCACCAATGCCTGCAGACTAAGGGCAGACTCTCAGGGTTGCTCTGGGTGTATTCCTGGGAGATGGAGGGCAGCCACCGAGCCACACGTAGTCTGTTTCCCTTGCAGACAAAACCGGGGAGCTCAGAAGAATCACTGCCCTGATCCCTTCCGCGCTGGCAGCTGCGAGGACAGAGGCCCCTTTGTATCCTGCGGTGCGGAGGTGGAGCAGAGGAGAGGGTGCCCCGGACTGGCCCCCACCCTCGCCCTGCAGCGCTGCCCCTCCTTTCACAGCAACCCACGGCCTCCCCCGCGCTTGACCCAGCTGGCGAGCTGCCCCTTATACCTGGATCCGCCCCTCGGGACGCAGCTCCCCAGGCCCGATCACCGAGCGGTGCCTAGGAACTGGGAGCGTAACTCAGCTCGGCTCAGAACCTTACCCGAGAGCCAAAGAACACTGAACTCATCTACATGCTGCTTGACATCTTATCTGCATACCAAGCTATTTGGTGGACGTCCACATGCGCCCCCGACTCCCGTTCCGTCGGTCCCCTCCTCTGCACACGCCTCTAGCCTTATAGCTCTCCTGTCAGTGCCCCTTCCAGGCCCCGTCTTGATCCGAAAGTTTTTCCACCCATGAACCTCCCGCTGGCGCTCCCAGACTAGCAAAAGCCCCTTCCCTGGGTCCACGATCCCGACCACCCGGCTCTCCAGGAGACAATACTCCAATTCTCTGGGAAGTGGAAGAAACCAAGCTGGAACTAGGGGGGCGCTGGGACCCCTACTGGGGCTTTGAGAGCTTCCGGTTGTCATCTCCTAAGTATTCGGAGACCCTTCTCCAAAACTCTTGGGGTGACTGTCAAGACTCTTACCTGCTATATAGTTGGGGGTCTCTGGTCCTGGACTAGAGCAGTAGGCAACCTGGGTCCCCCCACACACAGGGGAAAGAGTTGGAGGGGCCTGCCTTGTGATGTCACCCCCCTCTACCTACCGCGGGCGCGCGCGCGCGCGCACACGCACACACACAAACACACGCCCTGTCCCCTTTCTCCACCCTGCAAGCTAGTTGCATTTAGCTCACAGAGCCTGAGCTGCGACTTGAAAGAGTTAGGCAGCAACAACCAGAGTGGCCCTGGGGGTGCCCTCGACCGACAGCCGACCCCTCGGCGTCTAGGACCTCCGAGCGGGGATGCAGCTGGGGTTCTAGGGAAGCACTTCCACCCCCTCCTCCTCAACCATGGCAGGGTGGTGAGTAGTTAACATCCCCTCCCCAACCCCCATCTTGTTCAGGGTCCCCAGACTTCCAAGCAGATTGAGGAGAGGAGCTCCGAGAGCCAACCCTCCAGCCTGTAAGGACCTTGATATGCAAAGGACAGCTGAAGGAACTAAAGTGCCTGCATTTATGCCACTTCATTCCCACAGTGCCCGAAATGCCAGCTCCTCCTTGGTGTTCTCCTTTCAGGATCTGAATTCAAATCCCACTGGCAGCCCTGATACTGCTGGGGGAAGGGTAAGGTAGGAAAATTCCCACCAGTATCCTAAGGGGAGGTGCGAGTGGCTACCAGGATGGGAGATGTCTGTGGGCAAAGTCCCTGCTTATTCCATGAGGTGCTGTGGGATTAGGACTGTGGCTGGATGTCCCTTCCTCCAACAACTCCATCTCAGCAAGAAGCTGAGGCTTTAAAACCCTGACAAACTGTGGGTGTGTCTCTACTTAATTCCTCCTTCCAAACTCTTGGTGTCTGGTTTTCTCCCTCTTTCTGCCCTGTGGCTGGAGGAGCTGTCTGGAGACCCTACCATGACTCATACTCTCCTGGTCTCCCTTCCTCTCCCCTCTCTATTAACCTCACCCTTCCCAATCTCGTGGGGTAGTATTAAGTCCCAATCGCAGATGGGGCAATAATGTCCCTGCCCCCCTCCCTCCACACATCCAGGGCTTCTTGTTCCTTCCATCCTCACCCTGAAGAGCTGCAGGGTGGTGCAGGCAGGCAAAGGCTCATTACTTTGTAAGATTTTCATTACTTTATAAGATTTCCTTTTACATTTTACTTAAGTGTCCTTGTTTCAGGGAGTGGTAAAGACAGATCCTGCTCCTCTCAATCCAATCCTGTAGATTTCTTCAGTTACCTCAGCAGGGTCATACTGGCTTCTGAAATGGGCACCATTATTTCAAATAAATAGAGGTACAGAATCCTCAAGATTTATGGGCGCCGAAGTTTCTGCCCCGTGCCCCCCTGCAGGTTTCCCTATCCCCTAAAGACATTCGTGGATGGATGAGAGGAGCTGACATCTCCCCCTCTGTGACCACTTTCTCTTTGGCCCTGGAGGAAGTCTTGCCGCCCCTGGCTGTGACATCTGACCCCAGGCCCTTTAATCAACAACTCCCAGAGCCTCCAGACCCAAGATGTGTTTTGGAACCCCAGGACAATCCTGAACTGGCATCTGCCCTGGTGTGTGCCCTTTGCTGCTGCTTTGGAATCATCTACTGCTGCTTCGGTGAGGGCAGGGCCAAGGACCTAGGGGGCCATTGCCCAAGACTGTCACCCTCAAGGATGATGCCAACTTTCCTCCTTGCTCCTAAGCCATCTCACCTCCCTGCCAGCGGTTCCTACCTCCAGTGTGGCCCATGTTGCTCTGGCTGTATTCCTAGGCCTATGTTGTTGCTCTTGCCAACTTCTTGTCCATCCTCCATGCCCATGCCTTGTAGCTCTCACTTCTGGCATCTATCGTTTGCCCTTCTCTTACCTCCTACCTGAAAACCCCATTCCTAAATTATTCTCTATGTTTCAGGCTTCTTCACTCTTCCCCAAAAACCTGAATCAGCTTGTGCTGATTTTTTCCTATCTGCTATCCCTGAAAGGACTAGACCTTCTTTCTATCCTTACTCCCCTCAATGTATCCATCTTACCTCTTGATTTTCCCTCCCATTCCCTCACAGTTCCAGAAACAGTGACTCCCCGACCCTAAGCTACCCCTTTCTGCCCCTGGGCTTGAGGTCTCTTGATGTGCTGCTCCTGTCTTCTCCTCTAGTGAGCCATTCCTCTCCCTTGGAATTCATCAGAGTCATCCCCATAGAGCCCCGTACCTGCCTCTCAATGCCTCCTGCCTCACTTCCCAGGCTACCGCTGCTTCAAGACAGTGATGTTTCTCTCCGGTCTGCTGTCAGGAGCTTCCTACTGTGCCACAAGGTGCGGGTGCTGGAGACACAGCTGAGCCTGGAAATGAGAGTAGGCATGGCTGTGGTCATCACCACAGCACTCTCTACGTAGAACACTCTACGGCGTGGTCACCATGCTGGTTCACTGTGTTGGGCTCTTATTAACTGGTCTCCTGCTAGGCCTGACCTTGGGTGCTGGAGTCCTGCTCTCCACTGAGCCTATCTACCAACCACCTTCAGCATGGGTGCCAGCTGGGGGGCTGGAGCGCCAGCGCTGCTGGGAACCCTGCTCACACTTGGGTGGTCACGTCCATTCACAGTTCTGGGCACAGCCCTGCTGGGTTCTGCAGTGTTTGTGGCCTATGCTGACTAATTCCTGGAGGGGCTGGCACTGGGCAGTCGGCTGGCCAATGCCTGTAGACACTTCCACCCTTGTCTTCTCTCTGCTGATATAGCTGGGTCTTCCTGGGGATTTGGCCAGTCTTGGGGGCCCTTGGGGCCCTGGCCCAGTGGAAGCTCGTGCCTGAGGAACATGGAGGCCATACCAATGGTGAGTTAGTGCTGTGGTACAGAAGCAGCCAAACTGTGCCTACTCATATCCCCAGTTCCTAGACTTGAGGAGGGGAAGGGGAGAAATACACTTGAGGAAGGAGAGTTGGGGAGGATGTCCAAGGTGAATGGGGCAGGGCACTGAAAAAAAAAGTTGAAGGAGTCAGGGGAAGCAGGAAAGAGTTACAGAAGGAAAGGAGGATCTCAGGGAAGTCTAGGAGGAAAGAATAGAATTCCAAAGAGTTTCTTTTAGAGTAAATGGGGGGCCGGGCATGGTGGCTCACGCCTGTAATCCCAGCACTTTGGGAGGCCAAGGCGGGCGGATCACGAGGTCAGGAGATCAAGACCATCGTGACTAACCTGGTGAAACCCTGTCTCTACTAAAAATACAAAAAATAAACTAGCCGGGCGTGGTGGCGGTCGCCTGTAGTCCCAGCTACTCTGGAGGCTGAGGCAGGAGAATGGCTTGAACCCGGGAGGCGGAGCTTGCAGTGAGCCGAGATCACGCCACTACACTCCAGCCTGGGCGACAGAGCAAGAGTCCGTTTCAAAAACAAAAAAAGAATAAATGGGGGGAAGATGAGGCTTGAGAGAAACATAACAGGAAGGTCAAATGGGTTTCTTTAGAATGTGTTAGGATTCAGGTCTAAAGAGGCCTCCTTGAGTCTGTATTGCCCCCTCCTAAGCAGTGGTCTTTTTTTTTTTTTTTTTTTTTTTTTTTTGAGACAGAGTCTCACTCTGTCACCCAGGCTAGAGTGCAGTGGCGTGATCTTGGCTCACTGCAACCTCTGCCTCCTGGATTCAAGTGATTCTCATGCCTTAGCTTCCCAAGTAGCTGGGATTACAGATGTGCACCACTATGCCTGGCTAGTTTTTGTATCTTTAGTAGAGACAGGGTTTCACCATGTTGGCCAGGCTGGCCCTGAACTCCCGACCTCAAGTGATCCACCCACCTCAGCCTCCCAAAGTGCTGGGATTACAAGCGTGAGCCACTGCACCTGGCCAGCAGTGGTCTTAAGCCACCAGCAAAGGCATCTCCAACTCCTTCGGACCCTTTAGCAAAAGGCCAAATGGCACTGGATCCCCTCTGGGGTGGGGCTTTGTGAGGGCAGCTATTGGCACCAGCTCCCTGCCAATACCTGGAGCCCTGCTGACAGTCTCATTCCAGTGAGTGGGGGGCTTGGGGACACCCTGGGCAGATGGAGCAGAGGGCATATAGGGATGGTCAGGGTGGGAGGGGGGGCTCTGACCCAGGTCCCTCCTTCCTCTCTGCCCTGTGTCCCTCCAGAGTCTTCAAGAGTGCCAACTGGGACCAGGACCCCAGGCCACAGCCCCCTACACCGTCCTGGACCTGGATTCTGACTGTGGTTCCACTGTACCCCTTACCTTAACCTCTGGTTCTAACCAGACCTGAGCCTAGACTTCCACTTTTGCCCTCACCCCTGTGAGGGCCTGGGAACACTAGGTGGACAGGGTTTGAGTCACAGGACCTGCACATAAACTTCCCCACCTCTTGGACTTGGGGATAGGATCTGTGCCTCAACCCAGACTAGCCTTGTAGGAATATGTTCCAAGAACAGAGAAGAGTCTTATGGGGAAGGGGGAAGAAGGAAAGTATGAATATTTACCTCTGACCAATAATAGAGGTACCCTGGTCCCCAGAGAAACTGACTACCGAATTCCCTCCAAGCCTTACCTATATAGCCTTTTTTTTTTTTTTTTTTTGAGACAAGGTCTTGTTCTCTGTCCAGTGCCGTGGCATGATCATAGCTCATGACAATCTTGACTTCCCCGGCCCAAGCAAGCCTCCCATTCAGCCTCCCGAGTGGCTGGGACCACAGGCGCCACACACAGCTAATTTTTATTCATTTGTGTTTTTTTTTTTTTTTTTTTTTTTTTCAGAGACAGGGTCTCCCTATGTTGCCCAAGCTGGTCTTGAACTCCTGGGCTCAAGTGATCCTCCTGCTTCAGCCTCCCAAAGTGCTAGGATTATAGCCACCGTACCTGGTCTTGAAATAGCCTTTTAAATATCCACCTCAGCATGCCTCACAATGGTAAAAACAAGTGGTTTTTGTTTTGTAGGATCAGGGAGCTTCTAAGGCATTTGATAGCTTTTTGATGGGAAGAAGGGCTCTGAGGAGCTCCAAGATACCCCAACCTCCAGGCACTTCATTAGGGAGTAGTTGGGTTTGTTTGACCTTCCCCCTGGGCCCTATAGGCTTAAACCCCCACCTCCTACCTCAGCTAGGAGCACTATCTTCCATGGTGCTTCCACTTTTCTCCTCAACCTGGGGAAGACCACAGGGCAGTGCCTGCCTCAGGACCTGCCTTCCCCAAAAGCTGGCTTCTTGCTCCGAGGAGAGAGCATTGGCCACCTGCCAGAGTCTTGCGTTTTGCCCAAAAGAGCCTGGTCTTCAGGGCTGCATAGGAGACAAGTGCTTTCTCTGCTTCTCACTGTGGGTGGCACTAATTTCCTCCTTAACCAGAACTTTGTTCCAGCCACTAACCCATTCTAACTCTTCCCCCTCTGACTCTCCTGCCCAAGGTCTGTTCCTGGTTTCCCAGATGCATAAAGGAAGACATATCCGTCCCCTGGGCAGCAAGGCTACAATGGGAGGGAGGGAGAACATGGGAGCATGTGAATAAAATGGCATTAAATACTGAACCAGGAGTCCAGCCTCTGCTGTTGCTGCTCTTTCTCTGCACCCCAAAACAAAGAGCTAACCATCTTGACAAATCCTCTGTCCCCTAAAGATCTAATAGAGGCACCTTTATCATACGGACTACTGTAAGAGTTAGACAGCCAGTCAGCTAGAGGAAGAGCTGTTCAGTCCTCTCTCATGAACATGGCGTTAGCCTTTATTAAACACAAATGTACCAGACACTGTGCCAGGCACTTCACATACAGTATTTCATTTAGTGCAACAACCCTGCAGGACTGGTCTTAACCTAATGTTGCAAATGGGGAATCTGAGGTTCAACAAGGTTAATTAGCTTGCCCATAACCATAAGCACGTAAATGTGATTCTCAAGGATTCCAAGGCCCTTGCTCAGTTTACTGGCCATGCTGTTTTCTTGCATTTTATGTAAGAAGAACAGGACCCAGGCATCTGCCTCCACCATTGACCTCCAGAGAAGAGATGACACAGTTGGAAGGGCTGTCTAAGACAGACAGGAAATGGAGTTGGGGGCCAAACCTGAGTTAGGGGAGTGGTGGAGCCTGAGGGCGTAATGTCTAAGATTGTGTCTGTGGGTGAGCAGTCAGTATTCAAACGTGGTATCTGTGGCTGAGAGAGTGGTATCCAAGGTTGTGCCCGTACCTGAAGGAGTGGTATCCCCACCTGATGGGGTAGTGTCTACAGTCTGGGGACGACAGTGCATCCAGTTGTGGGCAATATTTCTGGGATAGCCTTTCTCTACTCGAAGCTGCTGGTTGAGGCGCCAGTAGACTTTGCCCTTGAAGAAGAAGACTCGGCCATCTTGCCAACTCATAGCAGCTGAAGGCTGGTTTGGCACTCCCGTAAACAAACCCTTGATTGGTTTGGGGTAGCTGCTGAAGTCAGTTCGGGCCAGCTCGTCCCACTGCCAGTACCCAGAGCCCTGGATATGGGATGGGTGGGGAGAGGAAGAGGAGAAAGCTTAGGACCCCCAGAGGTCTACCCCCAGCCCAGTGCAGCTGCAGAACATCTCCCTTCAAGCACAAGCTTTGATTCTCAGTATAAGATAGCCCACCCCTCCTAAGAAGGGATTTGCCCTTGCTTTGAACTTTATACCTTAAAGAGGAACACCTTTTGGTTGAGAGGCCAATAGAAAGCTGCATCCAAGTTAGGTTCTACCCTATTCAACTTCTTGGGGAAGCCAGGAGACATCTTGAAATTAATGTAGCGCCACACCTTGTCTCCTGAGAGCATGTGAGGAGAGAACAAGTCACCTCTGTCCTCAGGTGATAGCTTTTGGTCTCCTCCGGTCCACCCATTCAGAAACTTCTCATCTCCCTCTTGTAGTTTAAGATTAGGTCCTCCTCAAGTAAGATACTGTAACTAGCCCCCTTACCCTTAAAGAAGTGAATCCATTGTGTTCGAGGCGAATAGACAGCAGCATCCAGGTTTCCAGGGAGCCCCTCCCAAAGGGCAGACACTCGGAACAAGGGGCCGGGTCCTGAATCTGATACAGTCCACACGTAGTCCCCCTTGAAAGCATAGGTCATCCCACGGGGCCCTTAGAGTAATGGTGTGTCAACAAGTCAAAAAGACAGAGGTCAAGTAGACAGAAACTTGGGGGTATCTCAGGCTGACTAACAATTTGCCCTCTCCCTGCAGGCTGATTCTTCAAATATTCATTCAACTTTGATTCAAGGAGAAAATTAAAGGCAGAGAAAGAGGACTCAGAATGCTTTGTTGCTCAGAGCATTTCAGCTTTGGTCTACTCAACAAAACAAAAAGTCCTGCAGATAACTATTCCTCCTTAGGAACCTCAGCCTCCCCTCCAAGTGGCTTCCTAGTTGTCCTTCCAACCAGATGCAACACCCTCTCTAACAGGCAATCTGGTTAATGTAGTTTTCTCCATCTTGCTGCATTTCCAGATGTGTTCTAGTAGCCCTTAGAGGGTGGCAGCCTTGGTAAGTGCCTGCCTAAGCCACCTTTAATTTGGCTCTGAACTCTCCCTCCCCATGTCACATGTCTCCTTCCATGGTCATTAATGCCTAGGATCTAACCTCCATTGCTCGTGCTGAAGTCCCATGTCACTCCCATATGTCCAGGCCTTAGGATCAGCAGGCTGCCCCCACTGCCTGCCAACAGCCTGGAGGGGAAGGACCTCACCCAGCATCATGGCATCCAGTTCACTACTGCAGGGGTCTGGCATGGGACTGGGTTCTGTGGGCACTGGGGACACAGTGGGCAGCTCTGTCTCTTCTTCCTCATCCCTTATCACTGGACTCTTCTTGCCTATAAGGTAAAGTAATGCTGCTTAGGGAGAGAACTCACAGCACCTGTCCTCCGCACCAGTCTCCTGTAAGTTTTGCTCAGGGGCCCCGTACAGAGGGGAAAAGGGAATCCTAGAGCGTTGTCCTTCGTGGTAGGCAATATTATGTTGATATCAGTGGAAGACACATTATAGGTTTGAGAAGCACCAGAAAGGGAGAAGGAGGATTGTTAGAATGTGCATTCTTGCTGGGTGTAGTGGCTCACACCTGTAATCCTAGCACTTTGGGAGGCCGAAGCGGTTGGATTGCCTGAGCTCAGGAATTCAAGACCATCCTGGGCAACATGGTGAAACCTCGTCTCTACTAAAATACAAAAAAAAATTAGCTGGGCATGGTGGCGTGCACCTGTAATCCCAGCTACTTGGGAGGCTGAGGCAGGAGAATCACTTGAACCGGGGAGGCGGAGGTTGCAGTGAGCCAAGATTGCGCCATTGCACTCCAGCCTGGGTGACAGAGTGAGGCTCCATCTCAAAAAAAAAAAAAAAGAAGAAGAAGAAGAATGTGTGCATTCTCCATCCCCAAGCATGGGTGTAAGGAAAGAGAGGCCTGGAAGGTAGATTAGACATAGAAAAGTCAGAGAGAAACTGTTCTTGAAAATGAAGACGACTGAGTAACTGGGCTGGAAGAGAAGAAAGACACTAAGCTATATCCCTACATGGAGGCTAGACCTGTCTCTTCAAGCCTTGACATGGGAGTCAGACTGACCCTCCCCCTCACTAGGGGGAGGGACTGACCATAGAGAGCCTGGATCCCTGCCACATCATCTGGGTGTAGCTTGAAGTGGGGCTGGTAGCCCTGGTAGACTGGGGCCATGAGGGCCTGGGAATATCGGGAGTGCCCCAGCCCCAGGGCATGGCCCACTTCATGGGCTGCAATGATGCGCAGGTTCACCCCACGGTAGGTCCCCTCAGTCCAGAACTCATCTTCATCGAAGTGCACACTGCCCAGCTCTGGGATGTCGGCATGGGCCAGGACTCTCCCTGGACAAAGGCAAAGGTGAACAGGAAGGAGGTCAGAGCCCGCTAGGCCAGAGCACACCCTGCCTATTATAAACTCTAATTAATGCATTCCCTTAAAATTCCCCCAGCTATGTTCACTGTCTCTTGGATGCTTCTTTCTCTCCTTTCAGATTCCCCTGTCATCACCCAGTTCTCTCAGGAATGCCCATCACTGTCCCTTACATCCCCAGCCACTCCGTGCTCTCTGACCCAGTCCTCTCTGGCCCATACCTCTAAGGTAGGCCTTGAACAGGGGAACTTAAGGGAGAAAAAGAAGCATAGGCAGCCAGGGGTGATGGCTCACACCTGTAATCCCAACATTTTTAGAGGCCAATGCAGGATGATTGCTTGAGTACAGGAGTTTAAGACCAGCCTGGGCAACATAGCAAAACCTCATCTCTACAAAAATTAGCCAGGTGTGGTAGTGTTTCCCTGTAGTCTCTACCTGGGAGGCTGAGGCGGGAGGATCACTTGAGCCTGGGAGGTTGAGGCTGCAGTGAGCCATGATTGTGCCACTGTACTCCAGTCTGGGCAACAGAGTGAGACTCTGTCAAGCAAGCAAGAGAGAGGAAAGAAAGAAGGGAGGGAGGGAGTGAGAGAAGGAAGGAAGGAAGAAAGGGAGGGAGGGAGGGAAGGAGGGAGGGAGGCACCATGTAGATGACCAACTGCTCCCCTGCTCCCGTTAGAAGGTAATTAGAGTGTATGGTGCAGGTGGGATAAAGGGCAGCCCAAACATCAAGGTTCCAGAGTCACGGGTTCAAGGAGACAGAGGTAATCTCAGAGGTCTATGAGGTGGGAACTGAGAACTGTTGCCTACCAGGCCCATCAAAAGAATTGGAACAGTACAAGCTTTGGCGGCCATGGAAGGAGAGGCGGATGTCAGCCCCACCAGCCTGCACCTCTCGGAAGGTCAAGGGAGCCACTTTGCTCCAGTCCTGGAAGGCTTGACGCAGGGCTGCCCGGGCTGTGTGGGATGGAAGGGTGGAGGGCAGGTTCAAGATGCGGAAAGTCAAGTGCTTCTTTCTCCAGCGGCCTAGTTAATGACCAGAAAACAGATTAGAAATACAGATCCTTCTGCCAACCCCAGAGAGCTCCTCTGGGTTTAGGCACTCAACCCCCAAGACAGGTGATAACCAGGTAATCACCAGGTATTCAACACTGAGCTGGTCCAGACTGTCCTAATGCCACCCACAGTCCAGAATCACAGCACCCCCTCCTCTCCCTCCCTTTTCCAGGCTCCATTCTCACCCAGCAACAGGTATTTAAGGGTCTTCTGGTTGAAGGGATCCTCTAGGCCACAACGAGGCTGCCTCATGCGGGCCCTTGTGGCATCGTCCAGCTGACCTGAGACTGGAAGTTCAGATGCTTCCTGAAAAGCTCTGAAGGAGGGAGAGGGATGGGTCTACCAGGACAGGAAAATCTGAAATGACCGGGAGCTGGAGATGATTGCTCTTTGACTTCCTGCTGCCCAAGGTCATGGCCAAGAATAGCACAGAATCCCTGAAGCTGACAGGGTTACTCCAGCCTCCAGTCCTCATAATTGGGACTTTCTGCAGAAATGGAGATACTCCAGCTTCATCTCCCCATTTCAGGCTCTTTCATTCGAGTAAGCTGGCCCTCAGGTGTAGCCTTTCTCCTCTACTGTAATGTCTTTCTTTCTCTCTCTCTCTCTTTTCTTTCTTTCGTTCTTTCTTTCTTTCTTTTCCTTTTTTCTTTCTTTCATCTTTCTCTCTCTTCCTTTCTTTCTCTTTCTTTCTTTCTTTTTCTTCTCTCTCTTCTCTTTCTTCCTTTCTTTCTTTTTTGCTAGAGATGGAGTCTCACTGTGTTGCCCAGGTTGCTCTCAAACTTCTGGGCTCAAGCAATTCCCCTGCCTGGGTCTCCCAAAGTGCTGGGATTACAGGCGTGAGCCACCGTGCCCAGCCCCTCTACTGCAGTTTCTAACCTTCTCCTACTCTGTGAAGGTGTCCGGCTCCCCTGCTCTGGGGAGCTTCCCACTAGTGCTCCCACCTGACAGCCTGTCCTCTTCCAACCTCCTCCCCTCCTGTCTGGATACCCCTCCCAGCCCAGCTTGCTCTGGAGCAATTTCATCCATCTACGGACTGTCATAGGGCCTATGGGCTTTTCAAGGGACCTGAACATATCTGAGAGCAGAAAGAAAAACAATCCATTATATCAACATATAAAATTATAAAACAGAAATAAGTACTGAATTAAAGGCCCACAAAAGGTAACAGCATGTCAACAACTCAACTCAGTTTTACATATCATTATACTTTATGTGGGCTCTAACTAAATATTAGTATTTGAGATATGATGTGGGTAGAGACTCCAAAGGAGTGCTTAGGGCCTAGGGAGATCCAATGACTGTATTCCTCGTCTGTGAATCCCCTTCTCACCCCATGCCCCACCACCATAATCTAGATCCCTGCCATGGTTTAGGGTCAAGAGGAGGTGGGCCTAGGGAGAGGAAGGGATGAGAAGGAAGAAGACCTTCAGACCTTAGCCCTAAAGGCATGCACCTCACAGCTTCTCACCTCAGAGCCTTGGTGATATCTTCTGGCTTGAAGTTATTAGATCCTTCTAGAGGCTTCTGTAGGTACCCATATTGCAACAGGTACTCCTATGATGGGAGTGGAGGTAAGCAGGTTAAAAGGGGGTTAGTCTCAGAGTAAAGCTTCTAAGCGACCTAACAGGTCCCTCAGGAGAGAAGGGGCCAGATATGGAAGCACTAATGCGAAGCACCTTAGAGAAGGGGCTCAGGTGGAACAAGGGGAAGCAGCGGGAGATGGGCAGGGTAGACCATGGGGCAGAGGGAGTAAGGGAAAGGCAATCAGGCTGGGGGTCAGGAGGGAGGCTTGGATGGGCAGTAACCCCTGTCCCTCCCCTGGCCCAGGTCTCTTTCTTGGGGGACTTACCACGGCCATCTCCTTCTCTGCAAGCCCCAGGACCCGACCTGAGACTGTCATGGGGAGTAGGAAGCCCAGCCACAGCTGCTGCCAGTTCATGGTCCCACCAGAAAAGAGTTCCAGAGGCTGTCTGTGCCCTCTGACCTGAGATTTCTGGGAGCCTGGGGGAAGCAATGCTAGGCAAAGGGACTCTTTCCTCCAGTTCTTTTTTACTCTCCAGCCTCTGGTCCTCTTTATAACAGCTGAGGGGAATTGTGGGGATAGGCAGAGGGAGGTGACTCAGCCAAGAGATATGTTGCAATTCACCATTAACACTTGCCCTACCAGAGAGCAGAAGCCAAAGAGAGTTCCCAATCCCTTCCCTCAGAGTCCTCTGCTGGAGATGGAAAAATTTTTCATACTGTCCTAGGGTGAGCATCCGGGCAGGACAAGAACCAGAATCTCTGGAGAGTCTAGAGATAGGGACCATGGACATCCCCTGGAGTTAGACATCGCTGTGCCCCAGGGACCCTGGGCCAGCAAATCACTCCGCCCCTACCTTTGAGTTTCCCTAGGATAAGCTAAGAGGTAGGAAAGAGCTGAGGTAGCTTGGGTTTCAGGTGAAGGAGTCAAGCGTGAAGTCCTCAGTTTCTTTGTACCCAAGACCAAGTTGGGAATATAAATGCTCCTGAAACCCACTTATGTCTGCTTTAATAAAAAGCCATTATTTCAAGAATCTGATGAGCTTGGAATATGTGGGTGTAGGTGGGGCTTAACAAGGGCACAAATAAGTAAAGGACCCCGAGCCTCCCCTCAGGGAGCTTACAGATCTGGTGAGGCAGATCCAAACACCTGAGAAGAGGGGAGCCAGCATTCCGGGCCAGCGGTGACTCACCCTAAGGGGCTTGGGGCTGGGGGGAGGTTTGCTGAGAAGGCAGGCTTTGAGATGGGCTTTGAAGGCCAGCTAAGAATTGATGGGGGGAAGGCCAGGCATGGTGGCTCACTCTTGTAATCCTAGCACTTTGAAAGGTCAAGGCAGGGGGATCACTTGAGATCAAGTTCAAGACCAGCCTGACCAACATGGTGAAACCTTGTTTCTACTGAAAATACAAAAATTAGCCAGGTATGGTGGCAGGTACCTGTAATCCAAGCTACTCTTGAGGCTGAAGCGGGAGAATCGCTTGAACTCAGGAGTCGGAGGTTGCAGTGAGCTGAAATCGCATCATTGCACTCCAGCCTGGGCAACAGAGCAAAAACTCCATCTCAAAAAAAAAAAAAAAAAAAAAAAAAAGAATTGATAGGGTAAAAGGATACTGAGAGGCAGACAGTGCAGGTCTTGAGTAAAAGTGCAGAGCTAAGAGCCTGCTGTACTCAGTAAGTCAGAAGGGTCAGGACTGCTTCATTCACCACTGAATCCCGAGTGCCTGTCCCAGGCCATCTCCATGCTTTCGAGGCCCTACTTAATAAATCACTGTCAAAGAATGACAGGGTGGGAAAGTGGTTGGGAGACAGAATTTGGAGGGGGCCTCAAATGCTATGCAAGGAAAAGAAGAAAAACTTACATTTAAAAATACCGGCTGGGCGCGATGGCTCACACCTGTAATCCCAGCACTTTTGGGGGCTGAGGTGGGCGGATCACGAGGTCAGGAATTTCAGACCAGCCCGGCCAACATAGCAAAATCTTGTCTCTACTAAAATACCAAAAATTAGCTGGGTGTGATGGCTATGCGCTTGTAATCCCAGTTACTGTGGAGGCTGAGGCAGGAGAATTGCTTAAACCCAGGGGGCGGAGGTTGCAGTGAGCCAAGATCGCACCACTGCACTCCAGCCCAGGCAACAGAGCAAGACTCTGTCTTGGAAAAAAATAAAATTAAATTAAAATAAATAAAAATATGGCCAGGCACAGTGGGTCATGCTTGTAATCCCGGCACTTTGGAAGGTCAAGGCAGGCAGATCACGAGGTCAGGAGTTCGAGACCATCCTGGTCAACATGGTGAAACCCTGTCTCTACTAAAATAAAAAAATTAGCCCAGTGTGGTGGCATGCACCTATACTCCCAGCTACTCGGGAGGCTGAGGCAGGAGAATTGGTTAAACTGGGGAGGCGGAGATTGCAGTGAGCTGAGATCATGCCACTGGACTCCAGCCTGGTGACAGAGTGAGACTTCATCTCAAAATTAATTAATTAATTAGTTAATTAAAATAAAAATACCTACTATTGGGTGATGGGTGCACCAAAATCTCACAAATCACCGCTAAACACTAAAGAACTTATGCAACCAAATACCACCTGTTCCCCAAAAACCTATGGAAATAAAAAATTAAAAGTAAATAAAGACCGGGCATGGTGGCTCACACTTGTAATCCCAGCACTTTGGGAGGCTGAGGTGGGTGGATCACCTGAGGTCAAGAATTTGAGACCAGCCTGGCCAATATGGTGAAATCCTCTCTCTACTAAAAATACAAAAAGTAGCCAGGCGTGGTGGCATGCGCCTGTAATCCCAGCCACTTGGGAGGCTGAGGCAGGAGAATTGCTTGAACCTGGAAGAAAGAGATTGCAGTGAGCCGAGATTGCATCACTGCACTCCATCCTGGGCGACAGAGCCAGACTCTGTCCCAAAAAAACAGTAAAAAAAAAAAAAAAAAAAAAAAATAGCTACTATGTATTACATGCTTTATATATTACCTCCTTTAGTTCTCACAGCCATCTGGTGAGGGGAGAATTATTCTGACCACTTTCTGTAGGAGGAAATAGATACTCAGAAAGGGAAATTTGACCAAGAACATGGAACTCCCAACTGGCCTGACCTTGTTCAAATCCCTCTGCTGACTCTATAACTCATGATCTTTCCATACACCACAATGACACTTAGAGCTTTGTTCTTTAAGTAACTAGGAGCCCCTGAAGGATCCACCATCAGTTACGCATCATACATTTGCATATTGTTCTAAAGCACAACAAAGTAGACATAGCAATGGGGGGAAAGGTAGCTGAACGTATGTTCTCAGAAGGGCTGAGAGGCCACAAGGGAACACCTCATAGCCCAGGATCAAGGTGGGGGATGCTCCTGATTCACACTGCTGCCCTCAGTGATGCTGGTCCCTCTGAGCCATCCACCACCCAACTGGTAATCATTGGGTGACTAAGTCTCAAGTGAACAGTGACAGGCAAGGAAGGACAGAAAACCTCTGAGAGATGAGTGACAGGGCCCATCACCAAGGCTGATGCACCTAGGAAATGATGGAGTTTGGGGACAAGTTCTTGCTTAGTCCCCTGCAGGGCTCTTTCTCCTCTCTTTCCTCCCTCTTTCTACCCCCGTTCCAGTCTTTCTCCTTTTGAGAACAGAACATGGGCCAATTGAAAATTAATTACAATTTTTAAAAGTAATGTTTTGTGTTTTTTTCCTGAATAAGTTATTCATCATTCATTATAATAGTTGGTATTAGAAAATACCAAAACAAACAAAGAAGAAAATGAAAACCACTAGTAAATTCTACCCAAAAGAGAACCACTAGTAACATTTTGATGCATTTCTTTGAAAGTGTCTGAGGACCTGAGTTTATTCAGCTCCGCCTACCTGGCCTCAGCTCCTGGAGACTGGCTGGGATGGAGGAGAAAGCTTTAGGAGCCAGAGAGGATAATGGAGGAGACGTGAGGGGACAGGTGGGGAAGAGACAGACAAGGAGGATGCAAGGGACAGGAGTAAAGTAAAACGAATGCTATAGCAAATTACTCCCTCCCCTTAGAAACCTCACGTAAGGAAAAAAAGAAAAGAAAAAAAAAATTTTTTTTTTTTTTTTGGGTCTCCCAGGCTGGAATGCAGTGGCACAATAATCCTGGCTCACTGCAACCTTCGCCTTCTGGGCTCAAGCAATCCTGTCACTCCCACTTCAGCCTCCAGCATAACTGGGGCTACAGGCATGCACCACCCAGCCCAGCTAATATTTGTAATATTTGTATTTTTTGTAGAGAAGGTAGGGGGTGGGGGAGGCAGGTTTCCTATGTTGCTCAAGCTGGTCTTGGGCTCAAGTGATCCGCCTACCTCGGTCTCCCAAAGTGCTCTGATTATACCTGTGAGCCACTGTGCCTAGCCAGAAAAATATATATATATAATATTATATTGGCCGGGCGCGGTGGCTCAAGCCTGTAATCCCAGCACTTTGGGAGGCCGAGACGGGCGGATCACGAGGTCAGGAGATCGAGACCATCCTGGCTAACACGGTGAAACCCCGTCTCTACTAAAAATACAAAAACTAGCCGGGCGAGGTGGCGGGCGCCTGTAGTCCCAGCTACTCCGGAGGCTGAGGCAGGAGAATGGCATAAACCCGGGAGGCAGAGCTTGCAGTGAGCTGAGATCCGGCCACTGCACTCCAGTCCGGGCGACAGAGCGAGACTCCGCCTCAAAAAAAAAAAAAAAAAAAAAAAAAAAAAAAAAAAAAAAAA
>NC_045443.1:52907071-52925660 GCF_002776525.5 Piliocolobus tephrosceles
TATATATATATATATTTAGTGTGTTAGGGAGAGAGATGGCGGTCATCATAAGGTGAGGTTGGGTACTAACTCTGGCCTCAGAAGGCCTGGGGGTGGAACCACATTCTAGCAACTTAGGAGCCAGGAGAGAGAGAATAAATCAAAAGTAAAAGCTGCCAAATAGTTAACTTCATTTAAATTTTAACAACAACCCTTGAGCCAGTATTACCATCTTTTTTACTCCTTTTCTGAGACTGAGTCTCGTTCTATAGCCCAGGCTGGAGAGTGCAGTGGTGCAATCTCGGCTCACTGCAACCTCAGCCTCCCAGGATCAAGCAATCCTCCTGCCTCAGCCACCTGAATAGCCGGGATTACAGGCACGTGCCACCACACCCAGCTAATTTTTGTACTTTTAGTAGAGATGGGATTTCACTATGTTGGCCAGGCTGATCTCAAACTCCTGAGCTCAAGTGATCCACCCACTTGGCCTCCCAAAGTGCCGGGATTATAGGCGTGAGCCACCGCACCTGGCCAGTATTATCATCTTTTTACAGAAAAAGAAACGAGTCTCTAATAAGTTGCTTCAGGTCACATAGCTAGGATGCAGCAGAGCCTATAGCAGGCTCTAAAGCTGCCATCTTTGCTCAGCGCTCTTCAGTCTCCCAGAGTTCCCAGAGTTCCCACTGGCACCCAAATAAAAGCCCCTAGAGTCAGGAGCTGCAGGCCGGGCACATGTGCAAGGACTGGATGACTAATTGTTGCCAGCACAGCATCATGACCACCCCTCCACCAGCCCCACCCCCTGAGCCAGGCTGACCCAGCTCTTTTTCCCTCTAAATTTGTCATCTCTCACTGGGGGAGATGTGGGCATGTGTGCGAAAGGTTAGGACATGTGGCTGGCCTGCCGCAAAAAGAGAACTTGATCTGAAAGGAAAAAAATGGGTTATTTGTCTTGCTTGCTCCCTTCCTGCAAATTGGTTTCCCTCTCTGTCCACAAATTGCGGCAAAAGAGTTTTACAGAAATATTTTTAATACAATATTTTAAACTATAGCAAATGGGAGTAGGGTAGACCTCTGAGAGTATTTTCTAATGATCAGGGGCCAAGGGGCTATGGGTGGAAGGCAAAAGTTTGCAGAGATTTCTAAGCTCAGGAGAAGCTAATCTTGAAGCCATCGCCCACCTCCTCTGACAGCCACCCTTACCCTGTGGAGGCAGTGGGCAGGGAAGCTGGGGAAAGAAGAAAGGGGAATCCTGGAGGGCAGGTATGAGGGCAAGTCTGGAGTCTGAAACTGGAAACTGGAGGTGAGAAAAACATGAGCTGTAACCAAGTTAGGGCTGGCCCCGACTTTGCCCTTGATCTGGAGAAATGTGGGAGTTGGTGGTATTAGCCTCTGACCTGTTTCCTCCTCAGAACCCCGAGGGAATCAGGAGATAGGGAGCTTTCTTTGGCGGAGTGGGGTTGAATTTTTAAGCTGTTACCCTGGAAACCTCTGTTTTTAGGAGGACTCCCCTACATACCCACAAACACAGACATACACACACACTTCTTTAATTACTCATAAGTTCCTAGAAGCCATATGGGAAGTGATGGTCAGGACTGTGCACAGCTGGAACCGGTTAGTGACCAGGGAAGTGGGAGGGGCTTGGGTATGGCTCAGGGACAGGGCCAGCACATTCTGTTCCCATGATGCTCTAAACTTCCTCAACCCCCATATGAACACTTCCTGGCGTTCCCACCCACCCACCACTGCAGCATGCACACACACTGCATCGGGCACTGGCCTGCATCAGCTCAGTTGAGAGGACGTCAGATCCAAATCCAGAAGTTCTTCAGTTTCTGCCAAAGTGTGAGGGAGACCAACATCTGCTCCCCTTCTCCATTTCTCAGAAAAGGGTGCTGTCCCACAGGACTCCCCTGGAAATGGCGACTTTTCTCTTCTTTTTTCTATTTCTTTTTTTGTGTGTGTGAGACAGAGTCTTGCTCTGTTGCCCAGGCTAGAGTGCAGTGGCGTGATCTCAGCTCACTGCAACCTCCGCCTCCTGGGTTGAAGCGATTATCCTGCCTTGGCCTCCCAAGTAGCTGGCATTACAGGCGCATACCACCATGCCCAGCTAATTTTTGTATTTTTGCTAGAAATGGGGTTTCACTGTGTTAGCCAGGTTGGTCTCAAACTCCTGACCTCAGGCGATCCACCCTCCTTCACCCACAATCTTGGCTAACCGCAACCTCTGCCTCCCAAAGTGCTGCGATTACAGGCGTGAGCCACCACCCCCAGCCTGGAGGCTTCTACTGGTGGTCTTATTCCCCAGCACAGCACCTGTTGCATGAAGGGATACATACTAGCCCCTGGGACAAGGAGGAGACTAGAGAAATAAGAAATGTCAGTATTCTCTCAGCATCTGGGATGATAGGGAAATGAAGGTAGCACAGGGGTTTTTTGCTTCTTCTAGGAATGGCAGCCTTTTCTTTCAAGAAAACCAAACTGCTTTTTCTAAGGGAGGTAGAATGTGAGTAAGCACTTTGCCCTCTTGTCCTCACCCTGTGACACCAGGAAACAGATCTGTCTTGACGTTGGGGACTGTCATGGGCCTGGAAAACCCATGTTTGGTTCCTTTTTTTTGTTGGCAGAAGGGCTTGATAGGGGATTGGCGAGGGAAAGAGCCCAGCACGGACCTCTCCTTTTTTTTTTTTTTTTTTTTGAGACGGCGTTTCACTCTTGTTGCCCCCCAGGCTGGAGTGCAGTGGCATGATCTTGGCTCACTGCAACCTCTGCCTCCCAGGTTCCAGCGATTCTCCTGCCTCAGCCTCCCAAGTTGCTGGGATTACAGGCATGTGCCATCATGCCTCGCTAATTTTGTATTTTTAGTAGAGACTGGGTTTCTACTAAAACCCAAAGGATGTCAGACCCAAATCCAGAAGTTCTTCAGTTTCTGCCAAAGTGTGAGGGAGACCAACATCTGCTCCCCTTCTCCATTTCTCAGAAAAAGGTGCTGTCCCACAGGACTCCCCTGGAAATGGCTGGTGGCTTTTCTTTTCTTTTTCTTTCTTTTTTTTTTTCTATTTCTTTTTTTTTTTTTTTTTTTTTTGGTGAGACAGAGTCTCGCTCTGTCCTCACCTTGGGTGAGAACAACAGGGCAAAGTGCTTACCCACATCCTACCTCCCTTAGGAAAAGCAGTTTGGTTTTCTTGAAAGAAAAGGCTGCCATTCCTAGAAGAAGCAAAATCCCCTGTGCTACCTTCATTTCCCTATCATCCCAGATGCTGAGAGAACACTGACATTTCTTATTTCTCTAGTCTCCTCCTTGTCCCAGGGGCTAGAATTTAACCCTTCATGCATCATGGTGAGCCACTGTGCCCGGCCTGACCTCTCGTTTTGAAGAGGGTAGTAACTAGATGAGGGAGAGAACGTTGGGAAGGGCCTAGCTCTGTTCGTGCCAGGCCAGCAACTGCAGAGAGGAGTGTTGGAGTAAGAAGTCTGTCCTTAGGCCGGGCGCGGTGGCTCAAGCCTGTAATCCCAGCACTTTGGGAGGCCGAGACGGGCGGATCACGAGGTCAGGAGATCGAGACCATCCTGGCTAATACGGTGAAACCTCGTCTCTACTAAAAAATACAAAAAAACTAGCCGGGCGAGGTGGCGGGCGCCTGTAGTCCCAGCTACTCGGGAGGCTGAGCCAGGAGAATGGCGTAAACCCGGGTGGCGGAGCTTGCAGTGAGCTGAGATCCGGCCACTGCACTCCAGCCTGGGTGACAGAGCGAGACTCCATCTCAAAATAATAAACAAAAGAGACACAAAAGAAGTCTGTCCTTGATGGCAAAGGGATGCCTTGACACCTGCTTTGATGGGGTGGGGGGTTCTCCCCCAACCCCTATTTTGCCTCTAAATTTCTTAAGAAGGATACTGGGTGTTCACCAGTGTGTTTTTATTCTTTTTTAAATGGAATTCATTAATTTGACCATAGGGGAAGGGTTGATGCTGTGTACAAGTATATCTTGCACGTAGGAAGAAAGAACTAAAAGGTTTTAAAGTGGTTTTAAAGGGGCACAATTCCAAACTCAAACTGGAATTGAGCTGTGTGCAACTTTGGCACAATGAGCACTGCTGCTTGGCTGTGAAAGGAGTGTTTGAAATGTGAAATAGGAAAAGATAACTGAGAAAAAAGACTGTTGATCCTAAGGAGACTGTTTTCTCAGATTTTTTATCTTTCTTTACATTCACTGTTTGGAACCTCCTTCACTGTGCGTCTCTCCCGGGCAAACAGAATGTGAGCTGGTGCCTTCACACAGCCCCACAAACTACAGAGGACATTTTACAGGGCTAGTGTCACCCTCCCCAGTGAATTGTTAGAGCCACACAGTCTTGGTGCATAGCATGGTCTTCGGGACTCAGTTCCCTTCCTAATCCTTAGTCTTGTGGTTTTTAAGTGGAACCAGCATCCCAGACTAAAAAGCAACATCTATAGCTGCTTGAACGAGCCACCAGGGAGGCACAAATACCTCCCTGTTGTCTATAATACACCCTTGCAGATCACAAGCTGGCTGTGTGACTCTCACCCTGTCTGACCTGGGGTAAAGGGCACAAAGGAGGAAGCAGAAGGGGAAATTAAGTCTGAACTAAACAATGCCATAATACAAAGAAATTCCAGACTGCTTTTTTATGCTCTCAACTTCCAGAGGGACCTAAGACTCTGTTAAGTGAAAACGCAGGAAATGTGACAACATTTTTGCAAAAGGCTGAAAGACAAGACAGAGTGAGGTTGCAGGACCTGAGGATTGATCCCTGGTCTTCAGGGCCTTTTAACTGAAATGGGGAGGACCCACCCAGGCAGGACCTAATAGGTTACTTGGATATTTCAGATAATCTGTCCTGGGGTTGTTGCCTCTTCTCAGCACCCGGTTTAGAGAACATATGTCTCAAGCCATAATAGTCCAAAGGGGACATTACGTCCTCAAGTCTTCCATTTTCAAGTGCCTCGTCGTGAGTTGGAGAAACCTGGCCCAGCACTTTGTTGACTCCTGATCACATTCCAGGCTTTGCTGCTAGCATAGCAGGGAATTACTCTTTAGTGAGATCAAAAGCCTTGTTACAGGAAGGAGTTTCACAAGGGGAACCTAACTCTGTGGATGCCCTAGCTCTCTTTTGTGGTTGTGGATGTTCTCTACTTAATGTAATACTTGGTTAATATATTTTTCTTAATTGAGAGATAGCACACATGCAATAAAATGTATAAAGTGCACTAATTTTAAGTGTGTATTTTGATTTTTTTAAAAAGTGTATATTGGTCTATGAAGCCATCACTCAGATCAAGATAGAAAATATTTCAGGTACCCCATAAGGGACCCTCATGTTCTTTCCCTGTCTGTATTCCATCAAAGGTATTCTAGGCCAGGTATGGTGGTTCACACCTATAATCCCAGTACTTTGGGAGGCTGAGGTGGGAGGATAGCTTAAGCCCAGGAGTTTGAGACCAGCCTGGCAACATAGGGAAGCCCCCATCTTTAAAAAAAAAAAAAAAATCCATCCTGGCCAACATGGTGAAACCCTATCTCTACTAAAAATACAAAAATTAGCTGGGCATAGTGGCGCATACCTGTAATTCCAGCTACTCACGAGGCTGAGGCAGGAGAATTGCTTGAGCCCCGGAGGTGGAGGTTGTGGTGGGCTGAGATAGTGCCACTGCACTCCAGCCTGGGTGACAGAGTGAGACTCCATATCAAAAAGAAAAAAAAATTATCCAAATGTCATAGCGCACGTCTGTGGTCCCAGGTACTCTGGAGGATGAGTCAGGAGGATCACTTACGCTTGGGAGGTTGAAGCTGCAGTGAGCTGTGATCCTGCCACTGCACTCTAGCCTGGGCAACACAGCAAGACCCTGTCTCAAAAAATCGTCTACAAACACCTGTTCTGCTTGCTGCTTGTTCTTTTTTAAAAATTTTTTTTAATTTGAGACAGGGTCTCTAAAGGTTATATGGAAAGGTAAAAATAAACAAAACACAACAAAACAGAATAGTCAACTCAATATTCAAGAAGAACAAAGTCAGAGGGCTAATACTACTTGACTTCATGACTAATAAAGCCACAGTAATCAAAACAGCGTGGTATTGGTGAAAGAATAGACAAGTAGGCTGGGTGCAGTGGCTCACATGTGTAATCCTAACACTTTGAGAGGCTGAGGTGGGTGGGTCACTTGAGCTCAGGAGTTTGAGACCAGCCTGTGCAACATAGTGAAACCCCATCTCAACAAAAAATGCAAAAATTAGCTGGACATAATGGCGTGCACCTGTAGTCCCAGCTATTTGGGAGACTGAGGTGGGAGGTTGGCTTGAACCCAGAGGTTGTAGTGAGACAAGATCGCACCACTGCACTCCAGCCTGGGTGACAGAGCCAGATCTTGTCTCAGGATAAAAAGAACAAACAAGTAGATCAATGGAGCAGAATAGAGAGCCCAGAAACAGAAATAGAGCTGCATAAATATAGTCAACTGATCTCTGACGGAGGAGCAAAAGCAATACAATGGAGCAAGATAGTCTTTTCAATAACTGTGCTAGAACAACTAGAAATCCTCATGCAAAAAAAAAAAATGAATCTAGACACAGACCTTATATCCTTCACAAAAATTAGCTCATCGGCTGGGCGCAGTGGCTCACTCCTGTAATCCCAGCACTTTGGGAGGCCCAGGCAGGTGGATCACGAGGTCAGGAGATCGAGACCATCCTGGCTAAGACGGTGAAACGCCATCTCTACTAAAAATAGAAAAAATTAGCCGGGCATGGTGGCGGGGCCTGTAGTCCCAGCTGCTCGGTAGGCTGAGGCAGGAGAATGGCATGAACCCGGGAGGCGGAGCTTGCAGTGAGCCGAGATCATGCCACTGCACTCCAGCCTCGGCAATAGAGCAGACTCCGTCTCAAAAAAAATAAATAAATAAAAATTAGCTCAAAATGGATCATAGACCTAAATATAAAATGCAAAACGATAGAACTCCTGGAATGTAACATAGGAGAAACCTAGATGACCTTAGGTATGGAAATGACTTTTTAGATACAATACCAAAGACATGGTTCATAAAAAAATTGGTAAATTGGACTTAAGTAAAATTAGAAACTGGCCAGGCACGGTGGCTCACGCTTGTAATCCCAGCACTTTGGGAGGCCGAGGCAGGTGGATCATGAGGCCAGGAGATTGAGACCATCCTGACTAACATGGTGAAACCCCATCTCTACTAAAAATACAAAAAATTAGCCGGGCGTGATGGCGGGCGCCTGTAGTCCCAGCTACTCGGGAGGATGGGGCAAGAGAATCACTTAAATCTAGGAGGCGGAGGTTGCAGTGAGCCGAGATCACGCCACTGCACTCCAGCCTGGGCGACAGAGCGAGACTCCTGTCTCAAAAAATAATAATAATAAAATTAAATTAAATTAAAAACTGCTCTGCTAAAGACAATGTCAACAGAATGAGAAGACATGACAGAGACTGGAAGAAAATATTTGCATATCTTAACCAGATATCTGATTTGTTTACCAGATATGTTTACTGATTAAATATTGCTAACATGCAAAGATCATTTAAAATGCAATAAATATATAACCCAATTAAAATGTGGGCAAAAGATCTGAAGAGTCACCTCATCAAATAAGACATAAAGATCACAGGTAAGCATATGAAAAGATGTTTGACATCATATGTCATTAGAGAACTGCAAATTAAAACAACAGTGAGATATCACTTACACCTATTAGAATAGCCAAAATCCAAAACACTGACAATACCAAATGCTGGCAAGGATGTGGAGCAACAGGAACTCTCATTCATTGTTGGTGGAAGTGCAAAATGGTACAGTTACTTTGAAAGACAGTTTGGCAGTTGCCTACGAAATTAAACATACTCTTACCATATGATCCAGCAGTTGTGCTCCTTCATATTTACCCAAATGAACTGAAAAGTTATGTCCATACAAAAACTTCCACATGGATGTTTACAGCAGCTTTATCCATAATTGCTGAAATGGAGAAGCAACCAAGATGTCCTTCAGTAAGTGAATATATTAATAAACTGTAGTATATCCAGACAACAGAATATTATTTATTACTAAAAAGAAATGAATTATCAAGCTGTGAAAAGACACAGAGGAAACTTAAATGCATATTACTAAGTAAAGGAAGCCAATCTGGGCCTGGCACAGTGGCTCATACCTGTAATCCCAGCATTTTGGTAGGCCAAGGCAGGTGGATCACCTGGGGTCAGGAGTTTGACACCAGCCTGGCCAACATGGTGAAACCCTGTCTCTACTAAATATACAAAAAAAAAAAAAAAAAATTAGCCAGGTGTGGTGGCGGGTGTCTGTAATCCCAGCTACTCAGGAGGCTGAGGCAGGAGAGTTGCTTGAACCTGGGAGGTGGAGGTTACAGTGAGCCAAGATCACACCACTGCACTCCAGCCTGGGCGACAGAGTGAGACTCCATCTCAAAAAACAAAAAACAAAAAATTAGCCTGATGTCGTGGCACACACTTGTGGTCCCAGATACTCAGAGGCTGAGGTGGGAGGATCGCTACACCCCAGGAGGAGGAGGTTGCAGTGAATTGAGATCGTGCCACTTCACTCCAGGCTAAGTGACAGAGTGAGACCCATTCTCAAAAATAAATGAATAAATAAATAAAATAAAATAAACCAATCTGAAAAGGCTACATGCTATGATGTAGCTTGTATGTATGATTCTAACTATATGACATTCTGGGAAAGGCAAAATCATGGAAACAGTAAAAAGATCAGGTTGGGCGTGATGGATCATGCCTGTAATCCTACCATTTTAGGAGGCTGAGGCAGGAGGATCCCTTGAACCCAGGAGTTCAAGACCAGCCTGGGCAACATGGCAAAATCCCATGTCCACAAAAAACCAAAAATGGCCGGGCGCGATGGCTCACGCCTGTAATCCCAGCACTTTGGGAGGCCAAGGCAGCGGATCACGAGGTCAGGAGTTTGACACCAGCCCGGCCAACATGGCGAAACCCCGTCTCTACTAAAAATACAAAAATTAGCTGGGCATGGTGGCAGGCGCCTGTAATCCCAGCTACTCGGGAGGTTGAGGCAGGAGAATCGCTTGAACCTGGGAAGTGGAGGTTGCAGTGAACCGAGATCGTGCCACTGCACTCCAGCCTGGGCAAGAGAGTGAGACTCTGTCTCAAAACAAAAACAAAAACAAAAATTAGCCGAGTATGGTGGTGTACACCTGTGGTCCCAGCTACTCGGGAGGCTGAGGCAGGAGGATTGCTTGAGCCCAGGAGGTCAAGGCTATGAGGAGCTGTGGTCACACCCCTGCACTCCAGCCTGGGCGACAGAGTGAAATCCTGTTTCAAAAATAAATGAATTAGTTAATTAATTAAATACATGAATTTATGTTCACTCTGTCCTCTAAAATGATAATAAAGGAATAAATCCACAAGGACCAGGAAAACAGAAGAAGAGTCAATGCATGGGAGACAACAACATATTTTTGGAAGAGGGAAATCAAATAGAGGAATGATAACATTTAGTTTAGAGAGAGTTGAAGCCTAAATGCCCATGGAAGGTGAAACAAACAGGAAGCAAGCCAGTTTATGCCCCAACTCTGTCTCTTTTTTTTGAGACAGAGTTTCATTGTTGTCACCCAGGCTGGAGTGCAATGACATGATGTCAGCTCACTGCAACCTCTGCCTCCCGGGTTCAAGTGATTCTCCTGCTCAGCCTCCTGAGTAGCTGGGATTACAGGCACCTGCCACCACACCTGGCTAATTCTTTGTATTTTTAGTAGAGACAGGGTTTCACCATGTTGGCCAGCTGGTCTCGAACTCCTGAACTCCAGTGATCCACAATCCCACGCCTTGGGATTACAGGCGTGAACCACCATGCCTGGTCGACCCTGTCTCTTTTATTCCAGAAGTATCAGCAATTGAAGGCATCAGTCTCTCAGATGGCAGGGGTAAGGGATAATTTAAATAAGACATATAGTTTATATAAGATCCACAGTAAAAAAAAGTTTGTGGGCCAGGCACAGTGGCTCACGCTTGTAATCCCAGCATTTTGGGAGGCAGAGGCGAGCAGATCACTTGATGCTGGGACTTGGAGACCAGCCCGACCAACATGGTGAAACCTCATCTCTACTAAAAATACAAAAATTAGATTACAGGTGTGTGTGCGGTGGGATAAGCCTGTAATCCCAGCTACTCGGAAGGCTGAGGCACAAGAATCGCTTGAACCTGGGAGGTGGAGGTTGTAGTGAGCCAAGATCGTGCCACTGAACTCCAGCCTGGGTGACATAGCAAGAATCTGCCTGAAAAAATAAAATGTATTGAGGCCCCCTATACTTGTGTTTCTCTCACCAGGCCCAGGCAAATTCCCAGCAGATGTGAGATTTGTTCTCCAGAGAAATTGAGCCTGGAGAGGCAGAGCGGGGCATGAAACCAGACTGAAAGCAGGGGTTTAAGTGAAAGTCACTGTATTCGTTTCCTATGGCTGCTAAAACAAAATACCATAAATTGGCTAGCTTTCAAACAACAGCTATGTATTCTGTCACAGTTCTGGAAGCCAGAAGTCTGAAATCAAGGCATCAGCAGGGTCACACACCCTGGAAAGGCCATGGAGAAAATCTATTCCTTGCCATTTCCAGCCCCTGGTGGCTCCAGGTGTTTTTTGGCTTATGTCCACGTTATTCCAATCTCTGCTTTCGTCTTCACGTTATCTTTTCCTTTGTGAGTGTCTCCATCTAACCATCTAATTTCCCTCTGCCTCTCTCTTATAAAGGTGTGTGTAACAGTGTTTAGGGCCCATCTGGATAATCCAGAATAAAAATCTTTTTCTTAAAAATCCTTAATTTAATCACATCTTTTGCTATACAATTTTTTTTTTTTTTTTTTTTTTTGAGACAGCATCTTGCTCTGTTACCAGGCTGGAGTGCAGTGGTGTGATCTTGGCTCACTGCAACCTCCACCTCCCAGGTTCAAGGGATTCTCCTGCCTCAGCCTCCCGAGTAGCTGGGACTACAGGCGCCCGCCACCTCGCCCGGCTAGTTTTTTGTATTTTTTAGTAGAGACGGGGTTTCACCGTGTTAGCCAGGATGGTCTCGATCTCCTGATGTCATGATCCGCTCACCTCAGCCTCCCAAAGTGCTGAGATTACGGGCCTGAACCACTGCACCCGGCCATATGTAAGGTACTTTTAACTCTTTCATCAAATAATGTAATAGTCACAGATCCTGGGGAATAGGAAGAAAATATATCTCTGGAGGTGAGGGCATTCTTTCTGCCTATCAGAGTTACCACACCGAAGAATGAGACTCCTTTTCCTTGCCCACTGCCAGTGTACTAGCAGCCAAAATTTCACCCACCATACAGAAAGCTGGAGTATTCTTCTCTGGCAGGACTGAACAGCTCCAGAGGAAAACACAAACACTGATACTTGGGTGCCCCTTGACAAAAAGCCAACACACTGCCTGCCTCCCCACAGTGAATCTCATCAGCAGGTCACTGTGAAACACAGAGCTTCTAACCAGGTTTTTTAGTTATACACTCTTACATATAAATGAACAGTCACAGTTCACAAGACATCTGAGGAAAACATCTGAGGAAACCTCTGCCTCCTGGGTTCAAGCGATTCTCCTGCCTCAGCCTCCCGAGTAGCTGGGATTACAGGCGAGCACCACCACGCCTGGCTACTTTTTGTATTTTTAGTAGAGACGGGCTTTCATCATGTTGGCCAGGCTGGTCTCAAACTCCTGACCTCAGGTGATCTACCTGCCTTGGCCTATCAAAGTGAAAAGGTGTTATTTTTCATAATTCAAAGAAGAAGAAAAAAGTCATGGAAATTTGAAGTATGATAACCAACATAAAAACATTCCATTGGAAAAGCTGGAAGCTAAAGTCAAGGAAATCTCTAAGTAGAACAAAAAGACTGAACGAGTGACAATAGAAGTGAAAAGGGTAGAAAACTCAAATGTCAGTTGAGAAGATATAATATCAGAAAGGAACAACAGAGAGAGAAATAAGGAGGAAATTACCAAGGAAATAATGTGAAAATGCTTTCCATGCCAGGTACAGAGAGGCTCAAGCCTGTGGTCCCAGCACTTTGGGAGGCCAAGGAAGGAAGAACTTGAACCCAGGAGTTTGAGACCAGCCTGGGCAACACAGGAAGACCCCATCTCTACAAAAAAATAAAAATAAACTAGCCAGGCATGGTGGCGAGCACCTGTAGTCCCAGCTATTCCAGAGGCTGAGGTGGGAAAATCTCTTGAGCCTGGGAGGTCAAGGGTACAGTGAGCTGTGTTTGTGCCACTGCACTCCAGTCTATGTGACAGAGCAAGACCCTGTCTCAAAAAAAAATGCTTTCCAAAACTGAAGATTAGTCTCAAAATTTGAAAAAGTGTCCTAAACATTCAGAAAGATAAAAATAAAGGTAGAAATACACCAATCATATCATCAAGTTAAAGAGCAGAAACTTTCTTTTCTTTTCTTTTTTGAGACAGAGTCTCACTCTGTTGCCCAGGCTGAAGTATGCAGTAGCACAATCTTGGCTCACTACAGCCTCTGCCTCCTGGGTTCAAGCAATTCTCCTGCCTCAGGCTCCCGAGTAGCTGGGATTACAGGCGCCCACCACCACACCCAGCTAATTAAAAAAAAACAAAAACGGAATCTCGCTCTGTCGCCCAGGCTGGAGTGCAGTGCTGCGAGCGATCTCAGCTCACTGCAACCTCCACCTTGCGGATTCAAGCAATTCTCCTGCGTCGGCCTCCCGAGTAGCTGGGATTACAGGCGCACACTGCCACGCCCAACTAATTTTTGTGTATTTTTAGTAGAGACGGGTTTCACCATGTTGCCCAGGATGGTCTTGATTTCCTGACCTTGTGCGCCCGCCTCAGCCTCCCAAAGTGCTGAAATTACAGGCGTGAGCCACCTCTCCTGGCTTTTTTTTTTTTTTTTTTTTTTTTTGAGACAGTCTCGCTGTGTCGCCCAAGCTGGAGTGCCTTGGTGAGATCTCAGCTCACTGCAAGCTCCGCCTCCTGGGTTCACGCCATTCTCCTGCCTCAGCCTCCCTAGTAGTTGGGACTACAGGTGCCCACCACCACGCCCAGCTAGTTTTTCTTTCTTTCTTTCTTTCTTTCTTTTTTTTTTGCATTTTTAGTAGAGATGGGGTTTCACCATGTTAGCCAGGATCGTCTCGATCTCCTGACCTCGTGATCCGCCCGCCTCGGCCTGATTACAGGCATGAGCCACCACGCGCAGCCCTTTTTTTGTTTCTTTGGTTTTTTTTTAGTAGAGATAGGGTTTTACCATGTTGGCCAGGCTGTGGCCTCAACCTCCTGACCTCAGGTGATCTGTTCACCTCGGCCTCCCAAAGTGCTGGGATTACAGGCATGAGCTACCGCACCCGGCTCCTAAAACTTTCAGAGAGAAAACACAAGTCGTATATTAGGTATCATGAATCAGATGACACCTGTTTTGTCAATGTAATATTGAAGGCTAACATTAAAAGAGCAATGCCTTTAAAATTCTGAAAGAAATTATTTTAACCTAGAATTAAATACCCAGCCAAACTATAAGTCAAACGTGAAAGGTGAATAAAGGCATCTTCAGAAATTCAAGCTCACAATTGATCTTTCTTGTACCTTTTCTCAGTAAGGTGTTGCAGGGGCCAAAGGAAAACTTCCCCTCTAACCTCTAAAGGGTCACCGAAAACTCAACTCACAAAAGGCAGATTGATTGGAGAAAAGGCATACAAACTTATTAATGTGTCCAGGGGAGAGAGCCGTAGAATGATTATCCTATCCCCAGTGTAGTACAGAAGCTTATATACCATCTTGAGGTTACAGATAGAATGGGGCTCAGAGCATGGCCAAAAACAGGTTACAGTGGTAAATCATGTTATAGTGGCAAAACAGATAGTGGGAAGGAGAGAAGAGGCCTGGCTAGCAAAGGTGGTCTTGTTTTGCAAATGAAACCTCTCAAGCAGCAGCCCTTAAAGAGGATTGATGGTACATGTTTCAGAGGTTTAAAGGTGTCAGACTCTCAGTGAATCTTCTCTGGATTTGGGCAAGGGAAGACCAGGCTGTATCAATGCAGATTCTTACAGATGCAAATCTTCCCCACAAAATACAGATTTATAGAACTACTATTTTCTGGCTCTCTGACAGCCATCTCAGAATATGTCAAATAAATATATTTTGGGGTAAAACATTTTTATTTCCTTTACTCCCCACTTTGAAACTTAAAAATGATTCAAATATTAAAAGTCAGGTTGATAGCTTTGGAGAGATTTGAGTTGAAGGTTGTTAGACAGAGACAGAGAAAGGAGCTGACAAATTTGGATAAGCAGAAAAGAGCAAATTTAAATATATCATCCCATATCTTCATTAATCAGTCTTAGTTCTGAGAATAGATCGGTTTGGTTAAACAGCTGTGTCCCACTCCAGAAGGTGCCACTGCAGATGAGCTAGGCCTCCATATATGATGCAGACAAACAGATCTTTAGTAAGAGTCGTTTCTATGGAAACGGAAGAAAAACAAAAGTTAATGTCTGGAGTAGTCTATAAATTCATTTTTACAGAGTCTCTAAGGTATCTTCAGATTGTCAATGCAATCTGATAGATTTTTCTGAATTGTAATTCAAACAAAGGTGTTCAGGTGAATGTTCTGAGTATTCTATACATTAACAAGCACAAATGCTGTTTCTACATAAGTTGCTGTGGTGATTTCTTCTGGAGTTTACATCAGGCTATCTAGTTTCAGTATGCAGGGCTTCAATAAAGGCACAATTTTAATTTTTAGTGAGTCCAAGTCAGAAAAATTGTAGGAAAATTTGTTGAAAACGTTAGTTTCGGGAGGCTGAGGCAGGAGAATGGCATGAACCCGGGAGGCGGAGCTTGCAGTGAGCTGAGATCCGGCCACAGTACTCCAGCCCAGGCGACAGAGCGAGACTCCGCCTCAAAAAAAAAAAAAAAAAGAAAAGAAAACGTTAGTTTGGAGACTTGTGTCTGGGAAAGAATTCAGATTCTGTCCAAATTGTAGGCAAATAATAAAGATTCAAAAACAATGGCCAGGGTTACAATCTAATATCATGTGTACTATATTTTTTCTGAAACATAATTTTTCTCTTTCCAGTTCCCCATTTCTACCAAAGACAAATAATAATAGGATACATTTATTTGCAAAATACATTTTAGTTTTATTATACATGGCCTGATTATCTGCATAAAGTGCAGCAAGAATGGTGATTGGTCATATAGGCTCTTTTAAAGTTGTCTTTGCTGAATTTTTTTTTTTTTTTTTTTTTTTTGAAATGGAGTCTCACTCTGTCTCCCAAGCTGTAGTGTGGTGGCACGATCTTGGCTCACTGCAACCTCTGCCTCCCGGATTCAAGCAATTCTCCTGCCTCAGCCTCCCGAGTAGTTGGGACTACAGGTGTGCACCACCATGCCCAGCTAATTTTTTGTATTTTTAGTAGATACGGGGTTTCACCATGATGGCCAAGCTGGTTTTGAATTCCTGACCTCAAGTAATCCTCCCGCCTCAGCCTCCCAAAGTGCTAGGATTACAGGCATGAGCCACTGTGCCTGGCCAGAATTTTTTAATAAGGAATTTTGTATTAGACTTTTAAAAGCCTAAAGGCTAGAAACTCACATCAAAGATTTATCATGAGATTGTGTTTGTAACACCTATATGAATCTGCTGAATTCTTTTCTTCTCAAGGTCTTCAAAATACCTTGAAATTCCTGGACCTGGGCTAGGTGCAGTTGCCCATGCCTGTAATCCCAGCAGTTTGGGAGGCTGAGACGTGTGAATCACTTGAGGCCAGAAGTTTGAGACCAGCCTGGTCAACACAGCAAAACCCCGTCTCTACTAAAAATACAAAAATTAGCCAGGCATGACGGTGGGCGCCTATAATCCCAGCTCGGGAGGCTGAGGCTTAAAAATCACTTGAGCCTAGGAGGCAGAGGTTGCAGTGAGCCGAGATGACGCCACTATACTCCAGCCTGGGTGATGAAGTGAATCACTGTCTTAAAAAATAAAAATAAAAATAAAATAAATTCCTAGACCTACCAGAAAGTGACATTCTTTACTTATCACAAGTCAGAAACCTTGTAAGGGAACTATGTAGACAAGGTAGCAGGTCAGGCTTTCCAGGAGGCTTTATATCAGCTCTACAAAGTCTACTTCAATTCCTGAAAGCAATCTGGTCATATTTGAAAATATGCCAATCCAGTCACAGCCTTAGTAAAATAAGACTCCAATTGTGTCTCATTACAAAAGAAAACAGATTATTATTGAACTTATTCAAATAACCATATTGCCATAAACTAAGAATACTCACAAATAGTTTCTGAATTCTGGAGAAATCAGGCACAGAGAAAAGTAAATATTTTGATTTTACTCATAGAAGTATAATTTACCCAATTGTTATAAACTATAAATAGCTCAAGGCCAAGTGCAGTGGTTCGTGCCTGTAATCCCAGCACTTTGGGAAGCCAAGGCTGGTAAATCACTTGAGCCTAGGAGTTCCAGACCAGGATGGGCAACATGGCAAAACCCCATCTCTACAAAAAAATACAAAAATTATCCAGTGGCATGCATCTGTAGTCCCAGCTACTCAGGAGACTGAGGAGGATTGATTGAGCCCATGAGCTCAACACTGCAGTGAGCGATGATTGTGCCACTACGCTACAGCCTGGGTGACAGAGAGAGACTTTGTCTCAAAAACAAGCATTAGGCCACACACAGTGGCTCATGCTGTAATCCCAGCACTTTGGGAGGCTGAGGCAGGTGTATCACTTGAGATTAGGAGTTCAAGACCAGCCTGGCCAACATGGTGAAATGCTGTCTCTACAAAAACTAGGAAAATTAGCTGGGTGTGGTGGCATGTGACTGTAATCCCAGCTACTCAGGAGGCTGAGGCACAGGAATCACTTGAACCTGGGAGACAGGGGTTGAAGTGAGCCAAGATTACGCCACTACACTCCAGGCTGGGTAACAGAGACTCTGTCTCAAAAATAATAATAAAATAATAATAATAATAAAAAGTTGGGTCCAGTGGCTCATGCCTGTAATCTCAACACTTTGGGAGGCCAAGGTGGGTGGATCACAAGATCAAGAGTTCAAGACCAGTCTGAGCAACATAGCAAGACCCCATCTCTGCAAAATCTTTTAAAAATAGGTAGGTGCCAGGCATGGTGGCATGGCCCAGTAGTCCTAGCTACTTGGGAAACTGAGGTGGGAGGATCACTTGAGCCCAGAAGTAGTTCCAGGCCTCAGTGAGCAATGATCATGCCACTGTACCCTAGTCTGGGTGACAGATTGGGATCTTGTCTCTAAAAACCAAAACAAGGAGCCAGGTGCATTGGCTCACACCTGTAATCCTAGCATTTTGGGAGGCCGAGGTCAGAAGACTGTTTGAGCCCAGGAGTTCAAGACCAGTCTGGGCAACATAGTGAGACCACATCTCTACAAATATTGTTTAAATTAGCCAGGCTTTGTGACATTAGTCAGCTAGTCAGGAGGCCAAGTAGCTTTGGCAGTTTAATTAAAAAGTAAGCAAAAATTGACCAGGCATGGTGGCTCACGCTTGTAATCCCAGCAATTTGGGAGGCTGAGGCAGGTGGATCACAAGGTCAGGAGATCAAGACCATCCTGACTAACACAGTGAAACCCTGTCTCTACTAAAAATACAAACAATTGGCTGGTGGTGGTGGCTCACGTCTGTAATCCCAGCACTTTGGGAGGCCGAGGCAGGCAGATCACGAGGTCAGGAGATCGAGACCATCCTGGCTAACACAGTGAAACCCTGTCTCTACTGAAAATACAAAAAAATTAGATGGGCATGGTGGCAGGCGCCTGTAGTCTCAGCTACTGAGGCAGGAGAATGGCGTGAACCTGGGAGGCAGAGCTTGCAGTGAGCTGAGATCACACCACTGCATTGCAGCCTGGGTGACAAAGTGAGACTCTGTCTCAAAAATAAATAAATATATAAAAATACAAACAATTAGCCAGGCGTGGTGGCAGGCACCTGTAGTCCCAGCTACTTGGGAGGCTGAGGCAGGAGAATGGTGTAAACCCGGGAGGCAGAGCTTGCAGTGAGCTGAGATCGCACCACTGCACTGCAGCATGGGCGACAGAGCAAGACTCCGTTTCAAAAAAAAAAAGTAAGTAAAAATCTTTTACTATCTCTTAGTAATACTGCATAAAAACCTTGTTTAAAAGAGAAAGCCAAATTCTCTCTTTGCATGTTTATTATTAATGCCAAAGCTAATTTTAATAAAATCTTATAAAGAAATCCATCTAATTTCAACCAGTTTTGACCACACAAGGTAACATTTTCATAAACCTTTTATAACCTCTTAATAATTTTTCCATTCCCTTTTTTTCCAATTTTTTATACCCATTTCGTTTTATCTATTATCATTCTTCAATTTAAAATAACTTTCTTTTTTTTTTTTTTTTTTGAGACAGAGTCTCGCTCTGCCACCCAGGCTGGAGTGCAGTGGTGCGATCTCCACTCACTACAAGCTCCACCGCCTCCCAGGTTCACGCCATTCTCCTGCCTCAGCCTCCCGAGAAGCTGGGACTACAGGCACCCGCCACCACGCCTGGCTAA
>NC_045443.1:52925760-52942876 GCF_002776525.5 Piliocolobus tephrosceles
CCACGCCTGGCTAATTTTTTTTTTTTTTTTTTTTTGTATTTTTAGTGGAGACGTGGTTTCACCGTGTTTGCCAGGATGGTCTCGATCTCCTGACCTTGTGATCCACCCGCCTCGGCCTCCCAAAGTGCTGGGATTACAGGTGTGAGCCACCGCGCCTGGCCTTTTCTTTTTTTTTTTTTTTGACACGGAGTCTCACTCTGTCGCCCAGGCTGGAGTGCAGTAGCTCCATCTTGGCTCACTGCAAGCTCCGTCCCCCAGGTTCACACCATTCTCCTGCCTCAGCCTCCTGAGTAGCTGGGACTACAGGTGCCTGCCACCATGCCCAGCTAATTTTTTTTTTTTTTTTTTTTTTTTTTAGTAGAGATGGGGTTTCACCACGTTGGGCAGGATAGTCTCGATCTCCTGACCTCGTGACCCACCCGCCTCGGCTTCCCAATGTGCTGAGATTACAGGTGTGAGCCACCATGCCCGGACTTTTTTTTTTTTTTTTTTTTGAGACAGAGTTTCGCTCTGTTGCCCCGGCTGGAGTGAAGTGGAATGATCTTGGCTCACTGCAACCTCTGCCTCCTGGATTCAAGCAATTCTACTGCCTCAGCCTCCAGAGTAGCTGGGACTACAGGGGCCTGCCACCATGCCTGGCTAATTTTTTGTATTTTTAGTAGAGACGAGGTTTCACCATGTAAGCCAATATGGTCTGGATCTCCTGACCTGGTGATCTGCTTGCCTCGGCCTCCCAAAGTGCTGGGATTACAGGTGTGAGCCACAGTGCCCAGCACTAAAACAACTTTTTAAAAACTTCTAAAGTAGACAAAAAAATCCGTTTTCCTTTAACAAAAACCACATTCTCATGTCTTCTTATAACATTTTTTACTTTTATCAAAATCACATCCTACTTTTCTTATATACTTTGCATACAGAACTGTTTCTCTTGTATGTAGTAGTTTTTTGTTTGTTTTTTGTTGTTTGTCTTTTTCCTTTTATATCTAGTAGTTTTAATTACACATATTCATTACAGTATTAGCTCTTAGTAACCCTAATTTTTAGTGTAAAACCTACGAAGTAGGCAATTTTAATTATGTACCAGGTGTAGATCCCAGGGCAAAGGACAGATCTGTGAAGACGCTGCCTGGAGGATCCAGCCACTCCAGCATGGCCAGGAGGCACAGCTGGAATAGTGAGGATGGGGCTGGGTGCTGTCCCCGGGCCTCACCATGGCCACTTGTCTAGACCTGGAAATCTAAAGGCTCAAATTCAAAGACATAAGCTCACAGACAAAACAAGGAAGTATCAAAAAATATCACAGAAGCAATAATTTTATGACTTTAAAATATCTAGCAGAGATAACATAAACCTGGCAGACTGATAGACCCAGGCAAAACAATGTCTAAATTAAATTTTGAAGATGTTTCTGTTTGATTTTTACTGATTTTTGAACTGATTTTATTTACCAAAGATTATTAAAGTCACTTGAACTTGAAAAGTATTTGGGCTTATTTACTTAATTTATGAGTATTCATTTATTTATAATCTAGTTTGATACCATATGGACAATATATAAACATAGACATGTACACATATAACACATACAAACAAACACAAATAAAGACTTTATATCTTTATTTTTTAAAATGTTAACCATGAGACTGGTAAAACTCACTAGTTTAAAAGGACAGTTGGATTAAAACTCTGCCTTTGTAAATGGAAAAGTTTAAAGTGTATTTTTTTCATTCCTGCTTCTTCTGTAAGGTTTGTTTCACATGGCTGAAGTCCTGAGTTTTAGAGAAAACAAAGCGGCAAATTTATATCGCAAAGCACAGAAAGAAAATTTAAGCTTTTTGAAAAAGGAGTTTGGGTGTGTTAGATAAAGATTAAAAATGAATGCCATTCATAGCTTGCCAGGAGTTTTTTTTTTTAAAAAAGGGCCAGACTCTGTGGCTCATGCCTGTAATCCCAGTACTTTGAGAGGCTGAAGTGGGTGGATTATGTGAGGTTGTGAGTTCAAGGCCAGCCTGGCCAATATGGTGAAACCCCATCTCTACTAAAAATACAAAAATTAACTGGGTGTGGTGGCGGGCACCTGTAATTCCAGTTACTTGAGAGGCTGAGGCAGGAGAATCACTTGAACCCAGGAGGCACACATTGCAATGAGCCAAGATTGTGCCACTGCACTCCAGCCTGGGCAACAGAGCAAGAATCTGTCTCAAAAAAAAAAAAAAAAAGGAAACACAAAATCACAAGAATTTACCATAGGATTTTACAAGGAAACATATAGATGAGCTAGAGGGAATTTAGAAATCTTATTAAAATAACCAGCTAAATCCCAGAAAGTTGTATTTTGGAGACTAACCTAGCTAGACAGTTTTTAATTTAGTCTCTGTTTTCTCACTGCATTGCTGAACTCAGGGCAGGGCCCATTAATGAACATGGCCAACAAAGCATTTGCAGTTTGGGGGCACCTAATAATTTAAATATGTGAAAGCAGGCATAGCTGGAAAACAGAGCACCCAGCTCTTTAAATATATATATATATATATATTTTTTTTAGACAGGGTCTTGCTCCGTTGCCCAGGCTGGAGTGCAGTGGCATGATCTCAGCTCACTGCAACCTCTACCTCCCAGGTTCAAGTGATTCTTGTGCCTCAGCCTCCTGGATGAGTAGCTAGGATTACAGGCACGCACCACAATGCCTGGCTAATTTTTTGTATTTTTAGTAGAGATGGGGTTTCACCATGTTAGCCACACTGGTCTCGAACTCCTGACCTCAGTTGATCCACCTGCCTCAGCCTCCCCAAGTGCTGGGATTACAGGTGTGAGCCACTGCGCCCAGCCTAAAAATCAAGAATTCTAATTTTACATTGAATCCTGGGTCCCTCCAAAAGAGGGAAATACCATGAGACAGCACCATGTTTCCACAGTGCACCTTGCTGCAAGGTCATTCCCCCAAAGCTGGTGGGTAACCCAACACCAACCAGCCCACTCTGTGATCAGCCCATCGCCCATAGAAGGTTTTTTTGTTTTTTTGTTTTTTTGACGAAGTCTCGCTCTGTCACCCAAGCTGGAGTGCAGTGGCACGATCTCAGCTCATGGCAACCTCCACCTCCCAGGTTCGAGTGATTCTCCCGCCTCAGCCTCCTGAATAGCTGGGACTACAGGTATGCCCCACTATGTCCGGCTAATTTTCGTATTTTTAGTAGAGATGTAGTTTAAAGTTCCCTCTAAGCCAAATGCAGTGGCCCACGCCTGTAATCCTAACACTTTGGGAGGCCAAGGCAGGCAGATCACTAGAGCCCAGGAGTTTGAGACCGGCCTGGGCAACATGGCAGAACTCCATCTCTACAAAAATACAAACATTTGCTGAGGGTAGCGGCACATCACGTACCTGTAGTTCCATCTACTTGCAAGGCTCAGGTGGGAGGATCACTTGAGCCCAGAGGTCAAGACTGCAGTGAGACATAATTACGCCACTGTACTCCAGCCTGGGTGACAGAGTGAGACTCTGTCTCAAATACTAAATAAAATAAAATAAATATTTAAATAATAAAAATAACAATAACAAAATAAATATTTATAAAAATAAATAAAATAAAAGTCCCCTCTAGATCCTTTCCTGTGTTAATAAAGGGGAAAGAGAAGCCGGGAGAAGTAGAAGTAAATGGGGGAGCAATTCTTAAGAAAGTAAGAGAGGCAGGGTGTGGTGGCTCAAACCTGTAATCCCAGCACTTTGGGAGGCCGAGACGGGCGGATCACGAGGTCAGGAGATCGAGACCATCCTGGCTAACACGGTGAAACCCCGTCTCTATTAATAAAACTACAAAAAGCTAGCCAGGCGAGGTGGCGGGCACCTGTACTCCCAGCTACTCCGGAGGCTGAGGCAGGAGAATGGCGGGAACCCGGGAGGCGGAGCTTGCAGTGAGCTGAGATCTGGCCACTGCACTCCACTCCAGCCCCGGCGATAGAGCGAGACTCCGTCTCAAAAAAAAAAAAAAAAAAAAAGAAAGAAAGTAAGAGAACAGAGATACCAAGCACATGATTTTCCCTTTTTTTTTTTTTTTTTTTTTTTTTGAGACAGAGTCTCATTCTGTTGCCCAGGCTGGAGTGCAGTGGCGCGATCTCAGCTCACTGCAACCTCCGCCTCCCCAATTCAAGTGATTCTCCTGCCTCATCCTCCTGAGTAGCTAGGATTACAGGCACCCGCCTCTATGTGCCGCTAATATTTTATATTTATTAATACTTAATAAACTACTATATATATATATGTATATATTATTAGTTCTGTCCCTCTAAGAGAACCCTGACTAATACAGGGTTTTTTGTTTCTTTGAAGGCAGGGTCTCATTCTGATTGCCCAGGCTGGAGTGCAGTGGTGCAATCTTGACTCACTGGAGTCTCGAGTTCCCAGGCTCAGGTGATTCTCCCATCTCAGCTCCCCAAGTAGCTGGGACTACAAGTGTGTGCCCCCACACCTGGCTAATTTTATGTATTTCTTTTTTCAGTAGAGACAGGGTTTCGCTATGTTGCCTAAGCTGGTCTCGAACCTCTGGACTCAAGAAATCCGGCCTCTGCCGCTCAGAGTGCTGGGATTACAAGTGGGAGCCACTGTGCCCGGCCTCAGGTTTTAGTTGTTTTTTTGTTGGTTTTTTTTTTGTTTTTTTGGTTTTTTTTTTTTTTTTTTTTTCTGAGACAGAGTCTCGCTCTGTCGCCCAGGCTTGGAGTGCAGTGGCGCAATCTCAGCTCACTGCAAGCTCCGCCTCCCGGGTTCCAGCCATTCTCCTGCCTCAGCCTCCGGAGTAGCTGGGACTACAGGCGCCCGCCACCTCGCCAGGCTAGTTTTTTGTATTTTTTAGTAGAGACGGGGTTTCACTGTGTTAGCCAGGATGGTCTCAATCTTCTGACCTCGTGATCCGCCTGTCTCGGCCTCCCAAAGTGCTGGGATTACAGGCTTGAGCCACTGCACCCGGCCAGGTTTTAGTTTTTTATCTTCTCTAGTTTTCGCTAAACTAGAAAAGGGCCAGCCCTTCATGTATTAGTTCTTTCTTTCCTTTTTTTTTTTCTTTTTCTTTCTTTCTTTTTTTTTTTTTTTTTTGAGAGGGAGTCTCACTCTGTCGCCCAGGCTGGAGTGCAGTGGCATGATCTTGGCTCACTGCAACCTCCACCTCCTGTGTTCAAGCGATTCTCCTGCCTCAGCCTCTCTAGTAGTTGGGACTATAGGCATGCGCCACCACGCCCAGCTAATTTTTGTATTTTTAGTAGAGATGGGATTTTACCATGTTGGCCAGGCTGGTCTCAAACTCCTGACCTCAGGTGATCCACCCACCTCAGCCTCCCAAAGTGCTGGGATTACAGGCATGAGCCACCAAGCCCAGCCAAGAGAATTTCTAAGACTAGCCATGACATGATTATGTGTCTGTCTTTTAATTTACTCTCATAAATACAAATAAACACAATTATTTAGAATGAGAATCTCTAGAATCTTTTTTTTTTTTTTTAATTGAGGGGTCTTTCTGATTTCAGGAATCCATTTTTTGGCCACTGATTAGAATTGCCTATGTTGCATTTATTCCAATAGTGACTGAATCCAATAGTCTCTTCATGGAAAGCCCACGATGTAATTTTCCAGGTCTAGAAAAAGAGGTGTTTCCTAAAGAGCAGTAGAAAAGGCAATCCCAAAGATCTCCACCTAAAAATTCACTCCCAGGAGTAGCCTGAGATAACAAAGACTCTTGTTGCCACAGACAGTTAAGAATGGCGTTTGTGTATGCAGTTCCTTCACTAACCCACAAATTTGGGGGCAGGGGCTGGTAGTCACAGACTCATTAATCTGTGACACTCCGTAGGCCCTCCTGGGACTGGATCTTCTCTGGATTAATTTGGCAACAGGGGTTGAAACAAACAAACAAAAAATCCCTTATGTGCCAGCCATGGTGGCTCATGCCTGTAATCCCAGCACTTTGGGAGGCCGAGGTGGGTGTATTACCTGAGACCAGGAGTTCAAGACCAGCCTGGCCAAAATGGTGAAACCCTATCTCTAGTAAAAATACAAAAATTAGCCAGGTGTGGTCTCACGCACCTGTCGTCCCAGCTGCTTGGGAGGTTGAGGTGGGAGAATCACTTGAACCCAGGAGGCGGAGGTTGTAGTGAGCCAAGATCAAGCCACTGCACTCCAGCCTGGGCAACTCTGTCTCAACAACAACAACAATGACCACAAAATTCCCTTATGAATGGAACTTATTATTATTATTATTTGAGACAGAGTCTTGCTCTGTCACCCAGGCTGGAGTGCAGTGGCACAATCTCAGCTCACTGCAAGCTCTGCCTCCCAGGTTCACGCCATTCTCCTGCCTCAGCCTCCTGAGTAACTGGGACTACAGGCGCCCACCACCACGCCCGGCTAATTTTTTTTTTTTTTTTTTTTTTTTTGTATTTTTAGTAGAGAAGGGGTTTCACCGTGTTAGCCAGGATGGTTTTGATCTCCTGACCTCGTGATCCGCCCCTCTCAGCCTTCCAAAGTGCTGGGATTGCAGGCGTGAGCCACCGTGCCCAGCCGGAACTTATTATTAAGACAAACTCTCCTGAGAGCTTGACACATTCAGAACAAAAAGTAGGTTGCTTAAAATCTTACATGTCTTGGGTTCCCAGCCATTTTCAGACTGGCAACCTGGCATGACCTGAAAATCACAACCCCTCAGATGGCAGAAACTACGAGAAAGTGCTCCCACTTGGTCATCCATCAAGCTCTCGAGGACATACAACAAGCTGAGAGGGGAACTTCGCTGGGCTTATATTTTGGGGACCCACAACGAAATGTATATGCCAGTGTGATCAGAACCACAGAACTGAGCAGTCTGCAGGGTCGGCTGGAATAATGCGCTTCTGTGGTACCTCTCTTTACGACAGAGCAACACAGAAAGACAAAGACAAAGGAAAAAACTATTTCTGGGAGGAGAGAGATCAAACAATATGAATAGTCATACCAAAAAGTACACCAGCGTGGCTATACTCAAGATTTGGTCACACAAATTGTTTTCTCCCATTAGACTTTGCAGAGGAGAAAGGGACAAACAGTGATTTTTTATCATCTGCCTGACCGAATTCCACAGAAAGAGAGGCTGGAAGCCTGACTGAGAAATTCTTAGCCTTCTTCTGGCTTGTCACGCACTGGGTTCCCTTCACTGTGGCTTCCAGAAGAGTGGAGCCTTGGTCTTCTGCTCACAGTGCCAAAAGTGTAGGAGACAATGGGAAACTTCCCCTTTGCCCACTGAAGTTCCACTGAAAAACCAACTCACAATACTTACCTGGCAGGGGAGATATCATGATCACAAAGGGGATTTTTCCAGGGCGAGGCTTCTCCTTTGCACTCCGGATATGCTGACTCCTGCAATTTCCCCAAATGTGGGAAACTCAAGTAAACAATTTGTGGTAGTGGGGAACTGCGTTTGCACTCTTCCCTGATGTTTTTCATTCCAAAAAGCAGGTCACTTGTTTTTGCAAATATATAATACATTTGTTTGTTTGTTCGAGATGGAGTCTCACTCTGTTGCCCAGGCTGCAGTGCAGTAGCGTGATCTCAGCTCACTGCAACCTCCGCCTCCTGAGTTCAAGCGATTCTCCTGCCTCAGCCCAAGTAGCTGGGATTGAATGCGCACGCCACCATGCCCAGCTAATTTTTGTATTTTTAGTAGAGACAGGGTTTCACTATGTTGGCCAGGCTGGTCTCAAACTCCTGACCTCAGGTGATCCGCCTGCCTCAGCCTCCCAAAGTGCTGGGATTACAGGCGTGAGCCACCGCACCTGGATGGCCAGGTTTTTTTTTTTAAAGAAAAATAGTATATAAAAAGAAGAAAAAGAAAAATTATCTTACGAAAGGCAGACTAACTGGGGTAAAGCATACATATTTATTAATGTGCACATGGGGGAAAACCACAGAATGATTACCCCCCCCCCCCCCAGTGTGGTGCAGAAGCTTATCTACCATCGTGAGGTTGCAGAAAGAATGGTGTCTTAGAGCATGGACAAAAACGAACTATGGTAGTAAATCAGGTTATAGTGACAAAACAGGTTATGGGAGGGAGAGAAGAGGAGGCCTGGCTAGCAAGAGTGGTCTTGTTCTGCAAATGAAACCTCACAGGTAGCAGCCCTCAAAGAGGAATGGTGGTAAATGTTTCCTTCAGACCTTTAAAGGTATCAAACTCTCAGTTGATCATCTCTGGATCTGGATAACACAAGAGATGGCTGCATCAATACAGATTCTCTGCAGATGCAAATCTCTCCAACAAAAGACAGCTTTGCAGAGCTACTTCTGTTTTCTGGCTGTCTGACAGCCGTCTCAACATATGTTAAATAAATATATTTTGGGGTAAAATATTTTTATTTCTTTCAGTGTTCTCTACCAAGAAGAATTAAGCCAAGAAAGAAAATATGAGGGCCAGAAAATGAGAGTCTACCCAATGGGTGAAGATCATTGCTACGATGTGGCAAAGGGAAATTTCTGGATATCAACTATGTAGCAGGCCCAGTTCTGCTCTTGCAGCAGCCAGTCCCAACTAAAAGGCATAGAGGTAGGCCCCAGAGGGATGTCACCAAGGAGAAACAACAGAATCAATAGATTATCTAGGCAGTCACTACAAATCTATTCTAGAATCTTCGAGTTCTCGTGGGCTGCCTGTAAAAAGGAAATGAAAAGAAAGAAAAGAAAAAAATAGATTATCTACATTATCTAAGGATTCTAGGAAGATGGCAGAGTGGGAAGCACTGGGAATCTGTCTCTCCACCTACATGATAATTGCACTGGCAGAATCTGTCTGGTGTGAACTATTCTGAAACTCTAGAGTCTATTGAATGCTTGCAAATGCCAGGGCAGGGCTTGGACTGTAAATTGCAGCTACTTTCAGTCAATTTCAGCTCTTAGCACAGTAAATTTTTTCAGCCCTTAGCCACTCATTCCTCACACCTCAGCTGCAGGCAGCTATGCCTGTGTTCCTGGAGCGGCTTGCCACAGTTCGCAGAGCCAGGGTAGACAAAAAAGGACTTTATTTTCCAAATATTGGTTATCTATGCTCTCATAATTGATTGCTGCTTCTGGTCTCAGAACTGCAGAAAAAGGGTTGGGTGCCCTTGTTTTTTTACTGCCTTCCATCGTCGCAAACCTCTCCCCTTTAAATCCTTTAAAGCCAACACCCTTTCCTCTTGCCACACTTCATTTTTCTCTTTTTCTCCTTTTGGAACCCAGACACTAAAGACTTGGACATTCAAAAGCAACTACATATGTGGGGCAAAATTAGAAAATGACCATGCATGTACAGCGAAAATCTCAGAAAAGACCTAAGAAGGAAGACCCTAAGTTCACATCTCAGGCTAATCCTCAGAATGGACACAGCCTACAATAATTAAAAAATAAAAAAGCAGGCTGGGCGCGGTGGCTCATGCCTGTAATCCCAGTACTTTGGGAGGCCAAGGTGGGTGGATCACGAGGTCAGGAGTTCAAGACCAGCCTGGCCAAGATGGTGAAACCCCGTCTCTACTAAAAATACAAAAAAATCAGCCTGGCGTGGTGGCGGGCACCTGTAATCCCAGCTACTCAGGAGGCTGAGGCAGATAATTGCTTGAACCCAGGAGGTGGAGGTTGCAGTGAGCCGAGATCATGCCACTGCACTCCGACCTGGGTGACAGAGCGAGACTCCATCTCAAAAATAAAATAAAATAGACTGGGTGTGGTGGCTCACACCTGTAATCCCAGCACTTTGGGAGGCCGAGGTGGGCAGATCATGAGGTCAGGAGTTTGAGACCAGCCTCACTGATCAATGTGGTGAAACCCCATCTCCACCAAAAATACAAAAAAAAATTAGTTGGGCGTGGTGGCGCCCACCTGTAATCCCAGCTACTCAGGAGGGCTGAGGCAGGAGAATCGCTTGAACCTGGGAGGCGGAGGTTGCAGTGAGCCGAGATTGTAACATAGCACTCCAGCCTGGGTGACAGAGCAAGACTCCATCTCAAAATAAATAAATAGTGGCCGGGCGCGGTGGCTCAAGCCTGTAATCCTAGCACTTTGGGAGGCCGAGTTGGGCGGATCGTGAGGTCAGGAGATCGAGACCATCCTGGCTAACACGGTGAAACCCCGTCTCTACTAAAAATACAAAAAAATTAGCTGGGCGTGGTGGCAGGCACCTGTAGTCCCAGCTACTTAGGAGGCTGAGGCAGGAGAATGGCATGAACCCAGGAGGTGGAGCTTGCAGTGAGTGGAGATCATGCCACTGCATTCCAGCCTGGGGGACAGAGCAAGACTCCATCTAAAAAAAAAAAAAAGTAAAACTAAAAATAATTAATTAATTAATTAAAACAAAAAAGTGATCAATAAAAATAATATCTAAGAACTCTCAGGGAAGGGAGAATTTCCAGAGTTACCACATTATTAGATTCAAATGTCTAGTTTTCAGTGAAAAATCAGAAAATATACAAAGAAGAAAGGGCCCAAAGGAAAAACATAAATCAATAGAAGCTGTCCCAGAAAAAGACATGATGATGGATAGACTAGACAAAGACTTTAAAACAACTATCATAAATATGCTTAAAGAACTAAAGGAAGATATGGACAAAGTGAAGAAAATGAGGCATAAACTAAATGGAAATATCAATAAAGAGATGGAAAATTTTTAAAGAAACCAAAAAGAAATTCTGGAGCTAAAATTACAATAACTGAAGTGAAAATTTAACTAAAAGGCAGTTTGAATAGGCAGAAAAAAGAATTAGGGAACTTGAATAAAAGACAAAGGAAATTATCAGGCCTGAGGAACAGAAAGGAAAAAGATTCAAGAAAAGTGAACAGAGCCTAAGGAACGTGTGGGACACCATCAAGCAGACCAATATACACATTGTGGGAATCCCAGAGGAGAACAGAAAGTGAAAGGGACAGAGAATATTTTTAAAAACATTAGCTGAAAACTTTCTAAATTTGATTTAAAAAACATGAATTTGAACAGCCAAGAAGCTCAAAAAACTCTAAGTAAGATGAACTTGAAGAGATCTACATGACAAATATTATAATCAAACTGTCAAAAGACAGGGAGAAGCCAAAAGTAATAAGAGAGAAGTGACTCATGACATACAAGGGATCTTCAGTAAGATCATGAACAGATTTCTCATCAGAAACTTCAGAGTTTCTGAAATGCTAGATATATTCAAAGGGAAAAAATGTTCAACCAATAATTCTATATCCAGCAAAACTATCCTTCAAAAGTGAGGGAAAATTAAGATATTCTCAAATAACAAACCTGGAAAAGTGAGGGAGAAATTAAAATATTCTCAAAAAACAAAGCTGAGAGAGTTCATTACCATTAGACCTGCCCTGCAAGAAATATCCAAGGGAGTCCTACAGGGTGAAATAAAAGAACACTAGACAGTCACTTGAAGCTGTATGAAGAAACACAGATCTCAACAAAAGTAAATACATGGGGACAGACTCAGTAGCTCACGCCTATAATCCCAACACTTTGGGAGGCCACGGCGGGTGAATCACTTGAGGTCAGGAGTTTGAGACCAGCCTGGCCAACATGACAAAATCCCATCTCTACTGAAAATACAAAAATTAGCAGGGTGTGGTGGCATGCACCTGTAATCCCAACTACTTGGGAGACTGAGACAGGAGAATCACTTGAACCTGGGAGGTGGAGGTTGCGATGAGCTGAGATTTTACACCACTGTACTCGAGCCTGGGCAACAGAGTGAGGCTCCATCTCAAAAAAAAAAAAAAAAGGAAAATACGTGGGCAATTATAAAAGATAGCATTGTAACAATGGTTTGTAACTACTTTTTGCTTAATACATGATTTAAAAGACTAATACATTTTTCAAAAACAACTATTAGTCTAAAAGGTATTATAATTGTAACTTTAGTTTGTAAATCCACATTCTGTTTTCTACATCATTTCAGAGAGTAATGCATTTTAAAGAAGTGTTAATTTATGTTGTAGGGCATATAATGTATAAAGATGTAATTCTGGCCGGGCATGGTGGCTCACGCCTGTAACCCCAGCATTTTGGGAGGCCAAGGAGAGAGGATCACTTGATGTCAGGAGTTCTAGACCAGCCTTTGCCAATATAGTGAAACCCTGTCTTTAATTTAAAAATAAAAAAAAAGAAAATGAGCTGGGCATGGGGGTGAGCACCTGTGATCACAGCTACTCAGGAGGCTGAGGCAGGAGAATCGCTTGAACCCAGGACCCAGAGGTTGCAGTAAGCCGAGATCGCACCACTGCAGCCTAGGCAACAGAGCAAGACTCTGTCTCAAAAACAAAAAAACAACAACAAAAAAAAACAAAAATTAGGCCGGGCACGGTGGTTCATACTTGTAATCTCAGCATTTTGGGAGGCCGAGGCAGGCGGATCACCTGAGGTCAGGAGTTTGAGACCAGCCTGACCAACATGACAAAATACCGTCTCTATTAAAAATACAAAAATTAGCTGAGTGTGGTGGCACGCACCTGTAATCCCAGCTAGTCAATTGGCTAAGGCACAAGACTTTCTTGAACTGGGAGGCGGAGATTCCAATGAGCCGAAATTGTGCCACTGCACTCTAGCCTAGGCAACAGAGTGAGACTAGGTCTCCAAACAAATAAACAAACAAAAATTAGCCGGGTGTGGCAGCAATCCCAGCTACTTAGGAGGCTGAAGGAGGAGAATCGCTTGAACCTAGGAGGTGGAGGCTGCAGTGAGTGGAGATCGTGCCACTGCACTCCAGCCTGGGTGACAGAGGGAGACTGGGTCTCAAAAAAAAAAAAAGTAAAAAAAAAAAGATATAATTCTGTGATATCAATAACTAAAAGGGGTGGGGATAGAGCTATAAAGGAGCAGAGTTGCCAGGCATTGTGGCTCACGTCTGTAATCCCAGCATTTTGGGAGACCAAGGCGGGTGGATCACCTGAGGTCAGGAGTTTGAGGCCAGCCTGACCAACATGGTGAAACCCTGTCTCTACTAAAAGTACAAAAATTAGCCAGGCATGGTGGTGGGTTCCTGTAACCCCAGCTATTTGAGAGTCTGAGACATGAGAATAGCTTGAACCCAGCAGGCAGAGGTTGCAATGAGCCGAGATCATGCCACTGCACTCCAGCCTGGGCAACAGAGTGAGACTCTGTCTCAAAAAAATAAAGAAAGAAAAAGAAGCAAACACTGGTAGTGATCATTCAAGGATGGTATTTGGGAGAATAAATCTTGGCAATGGACTTGAGTATTCAGGACACTCGACTAGGCCATCCCAACTGTGGAAGTAAATGCATCACACAATGGTAGCCTGATGTCTTCAATCTTTCTAGCAGTATAACTCACTCCCTGTATTAGTCCATTTTGCATTGCTATAACGGAATACCTGACAGTGGGTAATTTACAAAGAAAGAAGTTTATTTGACTCACGGCCCTGCAGGCAGTACAAGTATGGCACCAGTGAGGTCTCACGAAGCTTTTACTCATGGCGGAAGGTGACAGGGGAGCAGGCACATCACATGGCAAGAGAGGAAGCAAGAGAGATTCCAGGCGTTTTAAAATAACCATCTTTTACGTGAGCTAATAGAGTGAGAACTCACTCATTACCATGGGGAGGGCACCACGCCATTCATAAGGGATCTGCCCCCATGACCCAAACACCCACCTCCAACCTCCAACATTGAAGGTCACATTTCAACATGAGATTTGGAGGGACACACACATAAACCAGGTCACTCCCCTAGTCCCAATGTCCATGCTGTGATAAGTTGAAAAATGTTCCCTGGAAAAAGATCTTAACTCCTAAACCCCACAACCCGTAAAAAAATGCCTTAGGGGGAAAAAAAAAAAAAAAAAAAAAAAGTGAGGCGGGGGGTGTCTTTGCAGATGTGATTGAGTTCAGGATCTTGAGATTATATTACTCTAGATTATGTGGGTGGGCCTTAAATACAATCACCTGTATCTGAGAGAGAGAGAGAGAGGTTTCACACACGAAGAGCGGAGAAGACAATGTGAAGATAAAGGCAGGGATTGGAGTGATGCTGTCACAAGCCAAGAAATGCTGGCAACTACCAGAAGCTAGAAAAGACAAGGATTAGATTCTCCCCAACAGCCCCTGGGGAGGGAGAGTGCAGCCTTGTCAACACCTTGATTTTTCTTTCCTTTATTTTCCTTTCTCTGAGAATGGAGTTTCGCTCTTATTGCCCAGGCTGGAGTGCAATGGCGCAAACTTGGCTCATTGCAACCTCTACCTCCTGGATTCAAATGATTCTTCTGCCTCAGCCTGCAAAGTAGCTGGGATTACAGGTGTGCACCACACACGCTGCTAATTTTGTATTTTTAGTAGAGACGGGATTTCACCATGTTGGTCAGGCTGGTCTCGAACTTCTGACCTCAGGTGATCCACCCGGCCTCCCAAAGTGCTGGGATTACAGGTGTGAGCCACCATGCCTGGTTTTTTCTCTTTTTTTTTTTTTTTTTTTTGAGACAGAGTCTCCCTCTGCCACCCAGGCTTCAGTGCTGTGGTGCAATCATAGCTCACTGCAGCCTCCACCCACTGGGCTCAATCGATCCTCCTAACTCACCCTCCCTAGTACTAGTAGCTCCCTAGTAACTGGGACTATAGGCGTGTACCACTATGCCTGGCCGATACCTTTACTTTGATCCAGTGATACTGATTTTGGACTTCTAGCCTCTAGTACTTTCAGAGAATACATTTCTGCTATTTTAAGCCACCAAGTTTGGTAATTTGTTATAGCAGTCACAGGAAATTAATATGCATACTCACCAAGTAACCTTCCGAATATAACTTGGTGAACCAAGGAGCGATGTTTGTGGGCAGTGAGAGTGCTGGTTGTGCTGACTCAAATGTTCTATTCCTCATGGTAGGCTTGGTTTGTATAAATTGATAAACTAACATTCTAATTTATATGTTCTAGTTTATAAATCAGCCTTGTAAACTTGATTAATATGAGTCTATCCTCAAGAGTTGGATCTACTATCTGTGCTGACAAAACCAGATGTCTGTAGGGATGTTGGCAAGATCCAGACCATGGTAAACACATCAGGAAAAGAAATACTATTCTGTTGAGGTATCTTGGGAAGTACATACCTGGTTTCTCATCATTTTCCATGATCTTTCCATCAGTTCTCTATTTCAAAACGTCATCAATAATAACTAACTTTAGGCTGGGCATGATGGCTCATGCCTGTAACTCCAACACTTTGGGAAGCCCAAGCAGGAGGACCACCTGAAGCCGGAAGTTCACAACCAGCCTGGGCAATATAGCAAGACCTTGTCTCTACAAATACAATTATAAAAGCAGCCAGGCATTTTGGTGCATGCCTGTAGTCCTAGCTATTTGGGAGGCTGAGGTGAGAGGATTGCTTGAGCCCAGTAGGTGGAAGTTGCAGTGAGCTGAGATCGCGCCACAGCACTCCAGCCCGGGAGACAGAGCAAGACTCTGTCTCAAAAAGAAAAAAAAAAAAAAAAAAAAGAGCTAAGATTTGAACCCACGTATTCTGACACCAAACCCTAGGGACCAGATTTGTTCAAAAAACAAACATCTATATTATGTTTCATTATACACTAGGTACCAAGAATCAGGGATTTAGAAATGGATAAGACTAGTCATTTCTACGGCCACGCAGAGCTACCAATCTAGTAGGAATAAATAGGAATAATTCACGAATTTGCCTTTGTATTTTAGTATTTGAGGACTGTTACAGCCTGCACTTTATTATCTGCAACACTACGGTTAGATAAGGCATTGTTTTTACAACCCATTTAAAACAAGCTTGTCACTCAAGGAGAGGAACTCCAGGCAGAAGGAATTCATATCAGGTCGGGCACTGTGGCTCACGCTGGTAATCCCAGCACTTTGGGAGGCCAAGGCAGTGATTCACTTGAAGTCAGGAGTTCAAGACCAGCCTGGCCAACGTGGTGAAACCCCATCTCTACTAAAAACACAAAAAACAGGTTGGAGGTAGTGGCTTACGCCTGTAATCCCAGCACTTTGGGAGGGCGAGGCAGGCGGATTGTCTGAGGTAAGGAATTCGAAACCAGCCTGGCTAACATGGTAAAACCCTGTTTCTACTAAAAATGCAAAAAATTATTCGGGCGTGGTGGTGCCCGCCTGCAATTTCAGCTACTCGGGAGGCTGAGGCAGGAGAATCTCTTGAACCCAGGAGGCAGAGGTTGCAGTGAGCTAAGTTCACGCCATTGCACTCCAGTTTGGGTAACAAGAGCGAAACTCCGTCTCAAAACAACAACAATAAAATTAGTCAGGCATGGTGGTACTTGGCTGTAATCCCAGCTACTTGGGAGGCTGAGGCAGGAGAATCATTTAAACCCAGGAGGAGGAGGTTGTAGTGAGCTGAGATCATGCCACTGCACTCCACCCTAGGTGACAAGAGCAAGACTCCATCTCAAAAAAAAAAAAATTATTATTTTACAACATAGTTCTTTATTTTTTTCTAATCTATCTTCAGATAGAATAGTGGGTTTTGGAGGCCGGGCATGGTGGCTCACGCCTGTAATCCCAACACTTTGAGAGGCCAAGGTGGGTGGATCACAAGGTCAGGAGATCGAGACCATCCTGGCTAACACGGTGAAACCCCATCTCTACTAAAAATACAAAAAAAAAAAAAAAATTAGCTGGGCGTGGTGGCGGGCGCCTGTAGTTCCAGCTGCTCGGGAAACTGAGGCAGGAGAATGGCGTGAACCCAGGATGTGGAGTTTGCAGTGAGCCGAGATTGCACCACTGCACTACAGCCTGGGGCATCAGAGTGAGACTCCGTCTCAAAAAAAAAAAAAAAAAGAGAGAATAGTGGGGTTTTGGGGTTTTTTTTTTTTTTTTTTGGTGCCTATATGGCATTTTATTGTATATCATAGTATATTTCACCAGTGGGTCTCTTTGGGGACATTAAAATTGAATTCTTTGTTTTTGTTTTGTTTTGTTTCATTTTGTTTTGTAAAACTACTCTTTAAAAATCCATGTGACTAAATATTTACACATCTCATTTTTTCCTCGGGAAAAATTCTTACAAGTATAATTACTGTGTCAAAGAAAATGTACCATCTTAGCCCTCTTGTTTTTAAATTTTTTCTTTTTCTTTTTTTTTTTTTTTTTTTTTTTTTTTTTTTTGT
>NC_045443.1:52942976-52972172 GCF_002776525.5 Piliocolobus tephrosceles
TTTTTTTTTTTTTTTTTTTTTTTTTTTTTTTTGTTGAGACGGAGTCTCGCTCTGTCTCCCAGGCTGGAGTGCAGTGGTGCGATCTCTGCTCACTGCAAGCTCCGTCGCTTCCTGGATTAACGCCATTCTCCTGCCTCAGCCTCCCGAGTAGCTGGGACCACAGGCACCCACCACCACGCCTGGCTAATTTTTTTGTATTTTTAGTAGAGACAGGGTTTCACCATGTTCGCCAGGGTGGTCTCGATCTCCTGACCTTGTGATCCACCCGCCTCAGCCTCCCAAAGTGCTGGAATTACAGGCGTGAGCCACCGCACCCAGCTGAAATTTTTTCTTACTTTTTAATTGTGGTAAAATACACATAACATAAAATGTACTATTTTAACCATCTTTTTGTCTGTGTGTGAGACTGGGTCTTAGTCTGTTACCCAGGCTGGGTGCAGTGACATACTCGTAGCTCACTGCAGCCTCGATCTTCTGGTGTCAAGCATTCCTCTCACCCCAGCCTTCTGAGCAGCTGGAACTACAGGCATGCACCACCATGCCCAGCTAATTTTTTAATGTTTTTATAGAAATGGGTTCTTGCTATATTACCCAGGCTGGTCTCAAACTCCTGACCTCAAGCAATCCTCCTGCCTCAGCCTCCCAAAGTGCTGGGAAAACAGGCATGAGCCACCACACTTGGCCATTTTAACTGTATTTAAGTGTATAATGCAGTGGTGTTAAGTACATTCACAATGTGTTATAACCATCACCACAACTTCTAGAACTTTTCAATCATCCCAGACAAAAACTCTATATCCATAAAACAATAACTCTCAATTCTCCCTCCTAGTCCCTGGCAACCGCTTTTCTACTTATCTCTATGAATATGCTTTTCTAAGTACCTCTTATAAGTAGAACCATACAATATTTTTCATTTTCTGTCTGGTTTATTTCACTTAGCATAATATTTTCAAGGTTCATCCATGTTGAAGCAAGTTTCATAATTTTATTTCTTTCCATGGCTGAATAGTATTCCATTCTATGTATATACCACATTTTTGTTTATTCATCTGTTGTTGGATAATTAACAGAGGGGTTAACCAAGTTGGGTTGTTTCTGCTTTTTGGCTATCGGCCTCTAATACTTTTAACAAACTGTCCATACAGGAAATTTGCACCACCAGAAATATGTGAATGTACCCATTATGAGTCTTACCGACAGTGGACTCTTTTTATTTATTTAATTAATTTATTCATTTTTGAGACAGAGTCTCATTCTGTCACACAAACTGGAATGCAATGGTATGACCTGGCTCACTGCAACCTCTGTCCCCCGGGCTCAAGTGATCCTCCTGCCTTAGCCTCCCAGGTAGCTGGGATTACAGGTGTGAGCCACCTCGCCCGGCTAATTTTTTTGTATTTTTAGTAGAGATGGGGTTTTACCATGTTGGTCAGGCTGGTCTCAAACTCCTGACCTTAAGTGATCCGCTTGCCTTGACCTCCAAAAGTGCTGCGATTACAGGTGTGAGCCACCGTGCCCAGCATCTTTTTATTTAAACAACACAATAGTAAAGTATATCTTATTGCTGTTTTACTTTTCCTTTCTAACAAAGACGCATTACATATATGGGAACAAAGATAACAATGTAAGTCTAAAGACAATAGAATGACACCTTTGAAGTATTAATGAAAAAATGTCAACCTAAAATGTTATATCCAGTGAAAATGGAATTGTCTATTTATGACCATGACAAAGTAACTGGTATCTGACTAACCCATCTACCATTTTAAAAACTTAAACTATACAAAATTTGTGAAACAACATTTTTCAGATGTTAGACAAAGGCAGCATAGGATTATGATCCCTGAGAAAAGGAAAGAAAACAAATTGTGTAAGCCTTTAAATTATCCCAGCTATCTCCCCGGAAAAGCTTTCCAGACTATAGCACAGGAATGGGAAACCCAAGCAGAGCACAGTAATTTTGCTGAGCTGAAGGGTCAAAGATCAGAGGCTGGGGAGACTGAGGAGGTAGATGTTATGGAAGAGAGTACAGGAAGGAAGGGAGCTATGCAAAGAAACAGCTCCGTGTTGGCCTCCCAAAGTACTGGGATTACAAGTGTGAGCCACCACATGCAGCTATGAAAATCAGTTATCACGGCTGGGCACGGTGGCTCACACCTGTAATCCCAGGACTTTGAGAGGCCAAGGCAGGTGGATCACAAGGTCAGGAATTCAAGACCAGCCTGGCCAAGATGGTGAAACCCCATCTCTCCCAAAAATACAAAAATTAGCTGGGGGTGGTGGCGTGCGCCTGTTGTCCCAGCTGCTTGGGAGGCTGAGGCAGGAGAATTGCTTGAACCCAGGAGGCAGAGGTTGCAGTGAGCCAAGATGGCACCACTGCACTCTAGCCTGGGTGACAGAGGGGTGCTATATCTCAAAAAATAAAATAAAAAATAAAAAATAAATTATCAAAAGGAAATCTGAAAAGAAGCCAGAGAAAAAGATAACATACATATAGGGAAGCAAAAATAAGAATAATCACTGACTTATTGGAAATAATGCAGGCCAGAAGACAATAGAATAACATATTTAAAATGCTAAAAGAAAAAGATGTCAAGCTAGAATTCTGTATCCAGTGGAAGTAGCAGTATACCCATCAAACATGAAAACATTTTTAGACAAACAAAAGTTGAAAATGTTATCATTTGCACTACAAGAAATCTTAAAGGAGGTTCTGCAGATTGAAGAAAAATGATATTAAATGGTAACTGAGGCCAGGTGTGGTGGCTCATGCCTGTAATCCCAGCACTTTGAGAGGCCGAAGCAGGTGGATCACAAGGTCAGGACATTGAGACCATCCTGGCTAACATGGTGAAACCCCATCTCTACTAAAAATACAAAAAAAAAAAAAAAAATTTAGCCGGGCATGGTGGCAGGCGCCTGTAGTCCCAGCTACTCAGGAGGCTAACACAGGAGAATGGTGTGAACCCGGGAGGCGGAGTTTGCAGTGAGTCAAGATCACACCACTGTACTCCACCCTGGGTGACAGAGCGAGACTCCATCTCAAAAAAAAAAAAAAAAAACGTAACTGAGATTTACACACACAATAAAAGGCTATGCAGGAGTTAGAGACCAGCCTGAACAACATAACAAGATTCTGTCTCTAGAAAAAAAATTGTTTTAATTAGCCAAGTGTGGTCACATGTGCCTATAGTCCCAGCTGCTTAGAAGGCTGAGGTGGGAAGATTGCTTGAGTACAAGGTTGCAGTGAGCTGTGATCACACCACTTGCACCCCAACCTGGGTGACAGAGTGAGACCCTCTCAAAAAAGAAAAAGAAGGAGGAAAGAAGAAGACGAAGGAAGAAGAAAGGGCATGGGAAATAGTAAACATGTAAGTAAATATATTTTTAAATTTTTTTAAATTATTTAAAAGAGCCAGGGCCGAACACAGTGGCTCATGCCTGCTATCCCAGAACTTTGGGAGGCCCAGGTGGGAGGATCACTTGAAGCCAGAAGTTTGCGACCAGGCTGGCCAACATGATGAAACCTCATCTCTATCAAAAAATACAAAAATTAGCTCAGCTTGGTGGCACATCCCTGTAATACCAGCTACTTGGGAGGCTGAGGCAGGAGAATGACTTGAACCTGGGAGGCAGAGGTTGCAGCGAGCCAAGATCGCACCACTGCACCCCAACCTGGGTGACAGAGCAAGACACCGTCTCAAAAATAATAATAATAATAATAATAATAATAATAATAATAATAATAATAGTGTATTGTGGGATATAATAGGGATATAATATATGTAGAAGTAAGTACAAAGTATGACAACAATAGCAAAAAGGATGGGAGAAGGGAAAACAGAAGTATGATTTTATAAAGTTTTTACATTACATATGAAGTGGTATAATATTATTTGGGGCCGGCATCGGTGGCTCACACCTGTAATCTCAACACTTTGGGAGGCTGAGGCGGGTGGATCATTTGAGGTCAAGAGTTTGAGACCATTCTGGCCAACATGGCGAAACCCCATCTCTACTAAAAATTCAAAAAAAAAAATTAGCCAGGTGTGGTGGTGGGTGCCTATAATCCCAGATACTCAAGAGGCTGAGGCAGGAGAATCGCTTGAACCCAGGAGGCAGAGGTTGCAGTGAGCCAAGATCATGCCATTGCACTCCAGCCTGGGCGATAAGAGCGAAACTCCATCTCAAAAAAAAAAAAAAAAGTATATATATATATATATACACACACATACACATACACACATATATAAAATCACATAATATATAAATATGATTTATATATATTATTTGAATGTAGACTAATAAATTAAAGATACCTATGATAAACCTAAGAATAACCACTGGAAAAAATAAGAAATATAAGGAGAGATATTGTGAAATATCAAAAATAATCCAAAGACAGCAGGAAAAGAGGAAGAAAACAAAAATAAACTGGGCACTGTGGCTCATGCCTGTAATCCTAACACTATGTGAGGCTGAGGTGGGCAAATTGCTTGAACCCATGGGTTCAAGACCAGTCTAGGTTACATGCAAAAACCCCATCTTTACTGAAAATACAAAAAATTAGCCAAACGTGGTAGCATGTGCCTGTAGTCTCGGCTACTCAAGAGGCTGAGGGAGGCCCACTTGCACCCAGGAGGTTGAGGCTGCAGTGAGCCATGATTGTGCCACTGCACTACAGCCTGGGCAACAGAGCAAGACTCTGTCAAAAAAAAAAGAAAAAAGGATGGAACAAACAGAAAACAGCACTGTGGGAGATTATGGTAGACTTAAACCCAACCATCTCAATAGAAATTGTCTCTTTATGTACTTTGCTTGTTTTTCTGTCGGAGTAGTTATCTTTTCTTGTCAATTTGCAAGAGCTCTTTATATATTAACATATAAATTCTCTGTTATATATAAATGTTATGCTTCAGAAACGTTTCCCTTTCCAAAAGAGTGTTGTGACAAGCAAGACAAAAGCAATAGCATAAACTTAGACCCTGAGGTAGAAAAGCATAAGCTATGTTCAGGAAGTAGTAAGTAGGTGAGTTTGTCTGTAAAAGGCACTTATACAGTATAAGACTGAAAGAGTAATTTAGGACCAGAACATAGTGTGCCTTGATTATTCAACGGACGAACTTCATCTTCACCAGGTAGAGCAAAGTGAACTACTAAAGGTGGTCATTCAATGAAATGTACCATCAACGTTGGGCTTTAGGGAGGCAAATCTTGTTGAAAATCAAAATATTTAGGACATACTGGGGAAGTGGGTGGTGGGGAGAGACCTAAGTTGAAGACCAGTTAGTGTGAACCACTGGTTTGTAGTAGTCCAGACGAGAAGTAACTAAGATATCCACCTGGGTAATAAAAATATGGATACAGATTATTATGATCACCATAAAAGCTCATAGCCTCAGGCTTCCTTCAGCGTTTGGTTTTTAGACAAGTTGAATTTGAAGCACCAACACCAAAATAGGAGCTATCTAATGGTTTTAGAGAGGTGATTGGGCTAGAAAAAGATTGGGTATTATTAGCATAGAGGTAATTATTGAAATCACAGGAGTAAATGAAGTCACCAAGGAAGACTTGAATACAGTAGAAATGTGTGGATTTTCAGGATGTTAGAGAGTTCCTATTAATTTTTCCAGACTCAGCCTTGGCTTCCACGTCATCTCCTCTGGGAAGCCTTCCCTGAGCAACCCCTCCCCATCCCCATCTTCATAGATGACTTAAGAGTCCACTCTCAGCTGGGCGCGGGGGCTCACACCAGTAATCACAGCACTTTGGGAGGCTGAAGTGGGCAGACTACTTGAGGTCACGAGTTCGAGACCAGTCTAGACAACATGACGAAACCCCATCTCTACTAAAAGTACAAAAATTAGCTGGGCGTGGTGGTGCACACCTGTAATCCCAGCTACTCAGGAGGCTGAGCTTGGACCCGGGAGATGGAGGTTGTAGTGAGCTGAGATCACGCCACTGCACTCCAGCCTGGGAGACAAGAGCAAGACTCCATCTCAAAAAAAGAGTCCACTCCCTGCTTCCATGGTACCCTGTGTATGTCCCTATTAGTGTATTTATCACACTGTATTATGGTTGGGTATTTACCTGTGTTTCCCTTTAGTTTCTAGAAAGGAAAATTTATTCAACTTTTTATGCTTCTGGCCTATAGAATGCTCTTGAAAAATGTTTTTATTTTCAATATTTTCGTTTATTCAAATTTTATGACTTGTTGCTTTCCCAAGGAAGAGATCCTTTAACATTTCCCTTTTCTCCTCTCAACCAATTACCCCACACAGCCAGTTGTTCATTTGGGGTATAACCCCTATCCCTTCCACTGCAATAGAGCGTCTTTTTTTGTTTTTTTTTTTTTTTGAGACGGAGTCTTGCTCTGTCACTCAGGCTGGAGTGCAGTGGCCGGATCTCAGCTCACTGCAAGCTCTGCCTCCCAGATTTACTCCATTCTCCTGCCTCAGCCTGCCGACTAGCTGGGACTATAGGCGCCCGCCACCTCGCCCGGCTAGTTTTTTTTTTTTTTTTTTTTTTGTTTTTTTTAGTAGAGACGCGGTTTCACCGTGTTAGCCAGGATGGTCTCGATCTCCTGACCTCGTGATCCGCCCGTCTCGGCCTCCCAAAGTGCTGGGATTACAGGCTTGAGCCACCGCGCCCGGCCGAGCGTCTTCTTTAATCTCCAGCAGAGAATGGAATGCATTCCTGATCTGATCTTTAAGAGGTGGCAATATTGACCAAAAAACGTACCTTCTTCATCCTAGATTTTCTATCCTCCTCAATTTGTTCATCTAGGTTATATTTGGGAAGGAGAGGAAGATCTAGATACCCTTTCCTGAAATTCTTGGGAGCCTGGGGTGAAAAAGCTATCTAGCAAAATAAACCTGTCTGTTGCTCTGAAAAAAAGCTGGAGTCTAGGGTCAAGGTAACTTGCAAACATTGGCTCCTCCTAGTACCACCTAGTGGACAATAATAAACTAACACACAGGTTCTGAGCCCATGAAAGTAAACGGCTAGTCCTAAAATAACTCACTTCCAGATCCCTAGAGTCTTGCTATTTGCACATTATGACAGAATCACATGCAAGGAGGAGAGCAGTATTAAATAAATAGCCTTAGAAATAGAAAAGAAAGTCAGGCGATAATTTAATTTGCCATAAGCTACAAGGTCCCATTGGGGAAGTAATTAAAAGAATATCCTTCTACTTCACACATCCCAAATACAGGAACTAGAAGAAGGAAAGGATGTGTGATACCTCAGACCCTCACAATTGATTGTATCAGTGGCTTTCAAATTTATTATATATATAGTATTATATACAGTTGTGTGTTGCTTAGCAACAGAGATGTGTTCTGAGAAACGCATCATTAGGCCTTTTCGTCACTGTACCAACATTATAGAGGGTACTTACACACTAGATGGTACAGCCTCCTACACACCTAGGTTACATAGTATGGCCTATTGCTCCTAGGCTACAAACCCCTATGGCGTGTACAAGCATCTACTGAATATTGTAGGCAAATGTAACACAATGGTATATTATTTGTGTATCTAACCATATGTAAACATAGAAAAGGCACAGAAAAATTAGGATATAAAAGGTAAAAAATGGTACACCATGAATGGAGCTTGCAGGACTAGAAGTTGCTCTGGGTGAGTCAGTGAGTGAATGTGAAGGCCTAGGACATTATTGTACACTACTGTAGACTTTATTAATGTATACTTAGGCTGCACTAAATTTATAAGAAAGTATTTTTCTTCAATAATAAATTAACCTTAGCTTACTGTAAGTGTTGTTGTTGTTGTTGTTATGGAGTCTCACTGTGTCACCCAGGCTGGAGTGTAGTGGTGCGATTTCAGCTCACTGCAACCTCCATCTCCCGGGTTCAAGTGATTCTCCTGCTTCAGCCTCCCGAGAAGCTGGGATTACAGGCATGCACCACCATGCCTGGCTAAGTTTTTGTCTTTTTAGTAGAGACAGGGTTTCACCATGATGACCAGGCATCAAGTGATAAACCCAACTCGGCCTTCCAAAGTGTTGGGATTACAGGCGTGAGCCACCGCGCCCAGCTGATATTTTTACTTTATAAACTTTTAAATTTTTTGTTAACTTTTTGACTCTTTCAAACACTTAGCTTAAAACAGAAACACATTGGACAGCTGTACAAAGATATTTATGTCCTTATTCTATAAACTTATTTATTTATTTATTTATTTTGAAATGGTGTCTTGCTCTGTTGCCCAGGCTGGAGTGCAATGGCACGATCTCGGATCACTGCAACTTCTGCCTCCCAGGTTCAAGCAATTCTCCTGCCTCAGCCTCCTGAGTAGCCAGGATTACAGGCACATGCCACAGTGCCAGCTAATTTTTTTGTATTTTTAGTAGAGACGGGGTTTCACCATGTTGGCCAGGCTGGTCTTGAACTCCTGATCTCAAGTGATCTGCCTGCTTCAGCCTCCCGAAGTGCTGGGATTGCAGGGCGTGAGCCACCGCACCCAGCTCTTTTTTCTATTTTTAAAATTTTTATTTTATTTTATTTGTATTGTATAACATTTTGTTAAAAACTAAGACATAGGACAGGGTGCAGTAACTTTTAGTAATGTTTTAGTAACTTTTAGTCTCTACTAAAAATACAAAAAAAAAAAAAATAGTCAGGCATGGTGGCACACGCCTGTAGTTCCAGCTACTCAGGGAGGCTGAGGGAGAAGAATTGCTTGAACTCAGGAGACAGAGGTTGCAGTGAGCCAAGATCGCACCACTGCACTACAGCCTGGGTGACAGAGGGAGACTCCATTTCAACAAAACAAAACAAAACAGAACCTAAGACATGGGAACTGGGCGTAGTGACTCACACTTGTAATCCCAGCACTTTAGGAAGCTGAGGCAGGCGGATTGCTTGAGCCTAGAAGTTTGAGACCAGCCTGAGCAACATAGTCAGAACCCATCTCTAGAAAAAATTTTAAAACTTAGCAGGGTGTGGTGGCACACGCCTGGACTCCCAGCTACTAAGGAGGCTGAGGTGGAAGGATCACTTGAGCCCAAGGATTTAAGGCTTCAGTAAGCCGTTAACATACCACTGCACTCCAGCCTGGGTGACAGAGATCCTGTCTCAAAAAGAAAGGCCGGGAGTGATGGCTCACACCTGTATCCCAGCATTTTGGGAGGCTGATACAGGCAGATCTCTTGAGGTCAGGAGTTGGAGACCAGTCTGGCCAACGTGGTGAAACCCAGTCTCTACTAAAAATACAAAAATTAGCCAGGCATGGTGGTGGGACCCTGTAATCCCAGCTACTGGGGAGGCTGAGGCAGGAGAATCATTTGAACCCGGGAAGCAGAGGTTGCAGAGAGCCGAGATTGCACCATTGCACTCCAGCCTGGGCAACAAGAGGGAAACTGTCTAAAAAAAAAAAAAATTGAATACCTTACCCTTATCTACACCAACTACGAGGTGGGCAAGCATGACTATGTGAAGGCACTCCCCGGGAAACTGAAGCCTTTTGAGACCCTGCCGTCCCAGAACCAAGGAGGCTAGGCCTTCATTGTGGGCGACCAGATCTCCTTCGCTTACTACAACCTGCTGGACTTGCTGCTGATGCACGAGGTCCTGGCCACCAGCTGCCTGGATGTGTTCCCAATGCTCTAAGCCTACGTGGCACCAGGGCCCGGCCCAAGCTCAAGGCCTTCCTGGCCTCCCCTGAGCACCTCAACCACCCCCATCAACGGCAATGGAAAACAGTGAAGGCTGGGGGGACTCTCAGCAGGAGGCAGGGGCTGTCTGCCTCCCTTTGTCCAGGACCAATAAAGTTTCTAAGAGGAAAAAAAAAATTGAAAGAAATATTGGGCCAGGCTGGGAGGCCTGAGGTGGATCACCTGAGGTCAGGAGTTTGAGACCAGCCTGGCCAACATGCCGAAACCCTGTCTCTACTAAAAATACAAAACTTAGGGAGTGTGGTGGTAGGCGCCTGTAATCCCAGCTACTCGGGAGGCTGAGGCAGAATTGCTTGAACCTGGGAGGTAGAGGTTGCAGTGAGCTGAAACCGCCCCACTACACTCCAGCCTGGGAGACAGAGATAGACTCTATCTGACGAAAAAGAAAAAGAAAAAAAAGAAATATTGGCGGGGCACTGTAACTCACGCCCATAATCCCAGCACTTTAGGAGGCCAAGGTGGATTGATCACCTGAAATCAGGAGTTCGAGACCAGCCTGGCCAACATGGTGAAACCCCGTCTCTACTAAAAATACACAAACTAGCCAGGTGTGTGGGCGCCTGTAATCCCAGCTACTCGGGAGGGAGGCTGAGGCAGGAGAATTGCTTGAACTCAGGAGACAGAGTTTGCAGTGAGCCCAGATTACGCCACTGCATTCCAGCCTGGGCAACAGCACAAAACTCTCTCAAAAAAATAAAATAAAACGAAAAATAAGTATCACTCCCAATACTTGTCTTCCTGTGCCAAACTCTTAGGAGATACAGCATCTACTAGGAGCTGAAAATAAGGAGGCAAAGTCAGACAGGTCTACTTGTGTTTATTCTCATTTTTGCTTTTTTTTTTTTTTTTAAAAAAAAAAAAAAAAAAAAAAAGATGAGGGATGGAGAGGGAAATAACCCATAAACACCGCGAACAGGAACCAAGACTCCAAGACTTGGGTATACTCCCTCTACCCTCAGCCCCAGTTCTCCAAGAGATTCCCACCCACCTGATTTTCTTTTAAAACAAGACACCCAAATCAGCAGCAAAGGTACCTGGGGCAGTCACTGAGATTTTGAACACTGGGAATGGGAGGGGGAAAGTCCAAAAAGTAGAAGTTGGGAAGAAAAGGGAAGGATTGAGGGAAATGCTAGGCTCTGGAGGACAGAGCTGGGCCGCAAGAGGTGGAAGTAAGCCAGTATAGGGGTACCCCTCTTGACTGCTGTTGCCCATATTCCCCCGGACCCCAGAGAGCCCCATGGTTTGTTCTGCGGTCCATTCCCGATTCCCCAAAGGCCTCAGAGGCCTAACTCCAAGTCCTCTAACTCCTCTTCTAGCGCCCTCCTCCTTGCTAGCTTTTCCAGCTGCTCTTTGCTGGGCTGGCTGACTTCCCCAGCCTGGATCCGCTGCTGCAGCTCTTCCACCTGCCGGAGCTTCTTCTTTAGGTTCTTTATCTTCTTGGCTTTCTCAGTGGTGGCAACTGAGTCAGGCTGGTCAGATGCAGCTGTGGGGGCTGCCCGGGAGCCCTGTGGAGCATTGGGGGGTTGGGCTGTCTCTTCCAGGGACACCTTATCAAGAGTCCTGCTCAAGGCCTCTGCCTCTCCTTTCTCTTGCTGCTGCCGCCTCTTCTCCTTTCGCTTCAGGTTGCGTTTGGCTGTCTTGGAGAGGCCTGGTTCACCACCTTCAGGCCTGGATGGGGTGACAGGAGCAGTGGCCTCAGGGCTTAACCCTGGGGGCAATTCTGGTTTACTCTTGAAAAACTTCACATACTTGTTTTCATATCTGCAGGAAACAAAGGATGTCAAGAGTTTCAGAGAATCACTAACTCTTTGATCCCTTTTCTTAAACTTCCAAACACTTCATCCTCATTACATTCTTGCTTCCTTTTTTTGTTGCTGTTTTTGTGGGGTTTTTTGTTTGTTTGTTTTTGAGACGGAGTCTTGCTTAGTTGCCCAGGCTGGAGTGCAGTGGCGCAATCGGGGCTCACTGCAACCTCCCACTTCCTGGGTTCAAGAGATTCTCCTGCCTCAGCCTCCTGAGTAGCTGGGATTACAGGCTTGTGCCACCACACCTGGCTGATTTTTGTATTTTGTAATTTTGTATTTTCAGTAGAGATGGGGTTTCGCCATATTGGCGAGGCTGTTCTTGAACTACTGACCTCACGTAGATCCACCTGCCTGTGCCTCCCAAAGTGCTCGGATTACAGATGTAGGCCATCGGGCCCGACGGCCACATTTCTCTCTTTATGGTCCCTCCCCAACTTTCCTCTGCTCTGAAGGAAAGGTGCAGCAAAGTCCCTAGAAGAGCTTTAGAGCTCTGGAGGTTCTAATGAACAGAGGTCAAAAGTATAGGACTAGTGATCTGTAACCCTCACTCATCCCTGAATCCCAGACCCTTCCTCTCCTTTCTGATAGTTGCCCCTCCTTCCATTTCCCTGGGGCTTAGGAGAGTCCTCCCTGAACTTGAAGGCATGAAGATATTCTATCCTTCTGTAGGGACCCCATCAGAAAACTCCTACTCAAGCCTAACCACGTACACTGGGACCTCCTCCTGGGGCACATATCCTTCTTTCACCCTCCGCTGCTTGCGCCAGGTCCCGTCAGGTCGCTGTGTTGAGGCGATATACTTGCCTAAAATACGAAAAATTAAGTTGAAAATTACTCTTATTTTCAAACATTTTACAAGATGAGACAAGAATGTATAAATGTACACACCATCTCTCAGCACCCCTTCATCCAAATGCAACCATTAATGCTCCTTTTCTCATACCAACACTCAACCCCTCTCTCATTATTTATTTACTAAGTGCCAATACACTGTACAACAAACTATCCATGCCCTCAAGAAGATTCTATTTGTATAATTTAGTAGGTAAGACAGGATAGGCACAGAGGAAGAATTTTGTTAAAAAAACCAAGGCAATAGCATGGGAACATGGAAGGCGGTAAATGAACAAGAGGCTAAAAAGACGCAAAAACCATAGAGAGGAGAAATGACAAGAGCAGATGTTGTAAAGAAGGAGAAATTTTATTTATATGGACCTTAAAAAAATAGGTCAACTTTTAAGAATTCATACCATAGATATATACACACCAGTACACAAGGATATATTTAAACGGTATTTGGTTTTTGTTTTGTTTTGTTTTGAGATGGAGTTTCACACTCTCACCCAGGCTGGAGTGCAGTGGTGCAATCTCACCTCACCCCAACCTCCACCTCCCAGGTTCAATCGATTCTCCTGCCTCAGCCTCCTGAGTATCTGGGATTACAAGCCCCTGCCACCACATCCGGCTAATTTTTGTATTATTAGTAGAGATGGGTTTCGCCACGTCAGCTAGGCTAATCTCGAACTCCTGACCTCAGGTGATCCACCCACCTTGGCCTCCCAAATTGCTGGGATTATAGGCATGAGCCACTGTGCCCGGCCTTTAAAGGGTATTCGTTGATGCATGATTTAAATTAGCAAAAAGCTGGCCAGGTACGGTGGCTCATGCCTGTAATCCCAGCACTTTGGGAGGCCAAGCGGGGGGGGGGGCGGGGGGGAGTGAATCACAAGGTCAGGAGTTCGAGACCAGCCTGACCAACATAGTGAAACCCCGTCTCTACTAAAATACAAAAAAAATTAGCTGGGCATGCTACAGCGCGCCTGTAGTCCCAGCTACTCAGGAGGCTGAGGCAGGAGAATTGCTTGAACCCAAGAGGCAGAGATTGCAGTGAGTCAAGATTGCGCCACTGCACTTCAGCCTGGGCAACAGAGCGAGACTCCATCTCAAAAAAAAAAGAAAAAAGAAAAAAAATTAGCAAAAAGCTGAAAGCAATTTAAATGGCCATCAATAAATAAATAATTAGCACTTTGGGAGACAGAGGCTGGCAGATCCCTTGAGGTCAGGAGTTCAAGACCAGCCTGGCCAACATGGTGAAACCCTGTCTACTAAAAATACAAAAATTAGCCAGGTGTGATGGCACATGTCTGTAATCCCAGCTACTGGGGAGGCTGAGGCACGAGAATCGCTTGAACCTGGGAGGCAGAGGTTGCAGTGAGTCTCAAAAAAATAAAATAAATGTTCTGACATTGACTAGTGTTCATGATATGCTAAGTGAAAAAGCAAGCTGCAGGATAACATGTGGACTAGTGGTCCTCTAACTTTTTTTATTTCAGGACCCCCTTTACACTGTTATTTTGTAATATGTGTATCATCATACAATATTTTTTATTTTTCTATTTTTTTTTTTTTTTAGATGGCATCTCACTCTGTCACCCAGACTTGAGTGCAGTGGCACAATCTTGGCTCACTGCAAGCTCTGCCTCCTGGGTTCATGCCATTCTCCTGCCTCAGCCTCCCGAGTAGCTGGGACTACAGGCGCCCGCCACCACGCCTGGCTTTTTTTTTTTTTTCTGTATTTTTAGTAGAGATGGGGTTTCACCATGTTAGCCAGGATGGTCTCGATCTCCTGACCTCGTGGTCCGCCCGCCTCAGCCTCCAAAAGTGCTGGGATTACAGGTGTGAGCCACCGCGCCCGCCCATTATTTTATATATATATATATATATATATATATTTTTTTTTTTTTTTTTTGAGATGGAGTCTTGCTCTGGCACCTAGGCTGGCGTTCAATGGCACGGTCTCAGCTCACTGCAAGCTCCGCCTTCCGCATTCACGCCATTCCCCTGCCTCAGCCTCCCCAGCAGCTGGGACTACAGGCTCACGCCACCACGCCTGGCTAATTTTTTGTATTTTTAGTAGAGATGGGGTTTCACCGTGTTAGCTAGGATGGTCTCGATCTCCTGACCTCGTGATCTGCCCACCTCGGCCTCTCAAAATGCTGGGATTACAGGCATGAGCCACCGCGCCCTGCCATTATACAATATTTAAAAGAGATCATATTCATTAATCTCATCACTACAGTATTTAAGTACATGGGAGCTATCAAGCTCAGAATGGGAGCTATAAGTTTTCCAAAAATTCTTGGCAGGGCACAGTAGCTCATGCCTGTAATCCCAACACTTTGAGAGGCTGAGGTGGGCGGATCACCTGAGGTCAGGAGTTCGAGAGCAGCCTGGCTTACATGACAAAACTCTGTCTCTACTAAAAGTACAAAAATTAGCTGGGCATGGTGGTGGATGCCTGTAATCCCAGCTACTCAGGAGGCTGAGGCAGGAAGAACTGCTGGAACCCGGGAGGCAGAGGTTGCAGTCAGCAAAGATTGCGCCACTGCACTCCAGCCTGTGTGACAGAGCGAGACTTCATCTCAATTAAATATATATATATATATGAAATATATATATGAAATATATATATAAAATAAATAAGTTTTCCAAAATTCTAATTTTCACTTAAGCTTTTGAATTTTATCATTGGTGAGAAAAACTACCAGTCGTTTTCCTTTATTTTCAGGAAAATGATCATTGGATAGTCAGGTCTGAATTACCACAGTTTGTCAGTGCTTTTTTTTTTTCAAGTAAAAAATACTGTTCCATGAGAAGAAAGTTTGCTCAGCTTGCTATTCAGACAACTATCCTACTTCGGTATGCAGCAGAAGTGTTTCATGCTTACATCCCAAGAGTCACAGAGAACATTAAAAAATTATGTATTCAAAGGCTGGGCTTAATACAATTAATTATTTTTATTGCATCATCAATGATATCCTTAGGTGAAACTGGCATTTACAGCAAGTGTGTGGCAGTGAAGAACACAATGATTAATATAGCTTGGTGCCACTGCCCTGACAAATGCATGCTTGCAGGGCCAGCAGTTTCACAAACCATGTATTTTGACCATTGGTACAAAGTCAACCCCGTGAAAAAGACAAAGAAATCTTAGCATGATTATGAGAATAGTTTTGCTTGCAGACCTTCCAAAAGAGTCTTAGGGACCCCCTCAAGGGTCCTGAATCACACTCTGAGAATCACTGGTATATATAGGGTACTATTTTATTTTATTTTTTTGAGACGGAGTTTTGCTCTTGTTGCCCAGGCTGGAGTGCAATGGTGCAATCTCGGCTCACTACAACCTTCTCCCAGGTTCAAGCGATTCTCCTGCCTCAGCCTCCTGAGTAGCTGGGATTACAGGCATGCACCACAACTCCTGGCTAATTTTGTATTTTTAGTAGAGACAGGGTTTCTCCGTGTTTGTCAGGCTGGTCTCCAACTCCCAACGGCAGGTGATCTGCCTGCCTCGGCCTCCCAAAGTCCTGAGATTACAGGTGTGAGCCACCACACCCAGCTAGTATGGTATTATTCTTGTTGGAGTAAGGGGCAACACTTAAAGACATGTAGCCTGTGTAGAGGGACAAAGAAAAAAGTGTGCAAGGACACATATCAAACTGTTAATGCTGGTTACCTTAAGAGAGAAATTTAACTTCTTTATATACATATGTTTTGTTGTAGCTCTCTTATTTTAAGTATTACTATTGTAAAAATAAAGGAAAAAAGATTTTTAAGGCCAGGTGTGGCAGTTCACACCTGTAATCCCAGCAATTTGGGAGGTTGAAGTGGGCGGATCACACAGACCAGCCTGGCCAACATGGCAAAACCCCGCCTCTACTAAAAATACAAAGATTGGCAAGGCATGGTGGCTCACACCCATAATCCCAGCACTTTGGGAGGCCAAGGTAGGTGGATTGCCTGAACTCAGGAGTTCAAAACCAGCCTGGGCAACACGGTGAAACCCTGTGTCTACATACAAAAAAACCTTGTCTCTACATAAATACAAAAAAAAAAAAAAAACAATTAGCCGGGCATGACGGCATGCACCTGTAATCCCAGCTACTCGGGAGGTGGAAGCAGGACAATCGCTTGAAACAGGGGGTCGGAGGCTGCAGTGAGCCGAGATCGTGCCACTGCACTCCAGCCTTGTGACAGAGTGAGACTCCATGTGAAAAAAAAAAAAAAAAAAAAAAAAACGAAACTAGAGGCCAGGCGTGGTGGTGCACACCTGTAATCCCAGCACTTTGGGAAGCTGAGGGGGGTGGATCACTTAAAATCTGGAGTTCGAGACCAGCCTGGCCAACATGGTGAAACCCCATCTCCATTAAAAACACAAAAATTAGCTGGGTGTGGTGGCAGGTGCCTGTAGTCTCAGCTACTCGGGAGGCTGAGGCAGGAGAATCGCTTGAACCTGGGAAGCAGGGTTGCAGTGAGTTGAGATCATGCCATTGCACTCCAGCCTGGGCGACAGAGCGAGACTCCGTCTCAAAAAAATAAAAAAATAAGGCTGGGCATGGTGGCTCATGCCTGTAATCCCAGCACTGTGGGAGGCCGAGGCGGGTGGATTACTTGAGATCAGGAGTTCGAGACCAGCCTGGCCAACATGGTGAAACCCCGTCTCTACAAAAATACAAAAAATAGCCAGGCGTGGTGGCAGGCGCCTGTAATTCCAGCTACTTGGCAGGAGAATTGTTTGAACCCAGGAGGCGGAGGTTGCAGTAAGCCGAGATCGCACCGCTGCACTCCAACCTGGGTGACAGAGAAAGACTCCATCTCAAAAAGTAAAAACAAGTAAAATAAATAAAAATTTAAAAATTAGCTGGGTGTGGTGGCACACTTGTAATCCCTACTACTGGGGATGCTGAAGCACAAGAACTGCTTGAGCCCAGGAGGTGGAGGCTGCAGTGAGCCGATATCGTGCCACTGCACTCCAACTTGGGCAACAGAGTAAGAATCTTTTTCAAAAAAAAAAGAAAAGAAAAAGGAAAAAAAGACTTTTAAAAGTCTAGGGCCTCCTACATGAATTATATATTTTTACACGAATTGGTTTTTTGCTCAAAATGCAAATTTCATTAATATATTAAAACAAAAAAGTCTAGGCGCAGTGGCTCACTCCTGTACTCCCAGCACTTCGGGAGGCGGAGGCAGGCGATCACCTGAGGTCAGGAGCTTGAGACCAGCCTGGCCAACACTGTCTTTACTAAAATACAAAAAATAGCCAGGCATGGTGGCTGGGCATCAGTAATCCCAGCTACTCCAGAGGCTGAGGTAGGAGAATCACTTGAGCTGAGAGGCGGAGGTTACAGTGAGCCAAGATTGTACCATCACACTCCAGCCTGGGTGACAGGGCAAGACTCTGTCTCCAAAAAAAAAAAAAAAAAGTTGTTAAAGGCAACGGGTGATTTGACTGGTGGAGGGGATGGAAGAAAGAAAAATCATGAGCAAAGGGGCTCAAACTTGAGCAAAGAGAGGCATGGATGTGGGAATGGGCGTGAGTAGGGAACAGAAAGTGGAGAGGTTCAGGTGAATGAGACAGTTCATGTTAGGGAATAGGAAGCCTGGAAATGAAAAATGGGGTAATCACAGAAAGCCTTAAAAACAAGGTCAAGAACTTTGGACTTTATTGGGTGAGTAAAAGAGAACTACTAAGGATATTTTTGCCCAGCTGTGACAAGAATAAAAACCAAAGAAAAAAAAAACTGGGAGGCTTCCTGGAGGGAGGACTGAGACTAGAGTTGGGCTTTGAAGGAAGAGTCAAACTAAACAAAAAGGGAGACAGAGTAGATTAGAAACAGTTCATTCTCAAACAAAAACTCACGCATGGGAATGTAGATAGCATTTTCAGGCAACGACAAATAGACCAGTCAGGCTGAGTTGGAATGTTCAGACCTTGAATACCAGTTAAAGAGTTTAATATCTGGCACATGGCATGCACTCAACAAATATTTGTCAAATGAACGAATCCTTTATGCGAAGTATTGTCTTAGGGCTTTGAATAAATGAATGAATCCTTTATACAAAGCAGTGTTTTAGAGTATTTAATCTAGCATAATAAAAGGGTGATTTGGAAAAAAAAAACACTAGAGACTGTGGAAACTAGTTAGGGAAAAAATATTGCGATAATCCTGGCATGAAGGGACAGAATTGGCTGAAACAGGGGCATTGGAAAGTAAGAGACTAAGGGCAGATACATTATCAAAGAATCAAGGACACTTGGTAATTCACTGACCAGGGAAGGAGTAAGAGGGTTAGAAATCAAAGATAATTCAATACACTTTTTATTTTAGTAATCTCAATGTCAATAATTTACCATAAATAGTTACAATAGGAAAAAATAAAAACAAAAACAAAAAAGAAAGGAAGAGATAATCATAAGAGTATTATGGCATTATCAATAAATAGTGAAAGGTCAGGCACAGAGGCTCATGCCTGTAATCCCAGCACTTTGGGAGGCCAAGATGGAAGGATCCCTTGAGCCCAGGCATTCAAGACCAGCCTGAGCAACATAGGGAGACTCCCGTCTTTACGAACTATACAAAAATTAGCTGGGTATGGTTGGTGGCATGTACCTGTGGTACCAGCTACTCAGGAGGCTGATCTGTGTTGAGGAAAGTAGTCAAACTCTGTAAAATATTTTTAGAGATTCTGAGCCAAATATGTACGAGTGACCATGGCCTGTGACACTGACCTCAGGAGGTCCTGAGAACACGTGCCCTAGGTGCTTGGGGTATAGCTTGGTCTTATATACATATAAACTTTTTTTTTTTTTTTGAGGAGGAATCTCACTTTGTCTCTCAGGCTGGAGTGCAGTGGCCCAATCTTGACTCACTGCAACCTCTGACTCCCGGGTTAAAGAGATTATTTTGCCTCAGCCTGGCGAGTAGCTGGGACTACAGTGCATCACCACACCTGGCTAATTACTGTTTTTGTTTTTTGACACAGTCTCACCCTGTTGCCCAGGCTGGAGTATAGTGGCACGATCTTGGCTCACTGCAACCTCTGCCTCCCGGGTTCAAGCGATTCTCCTGCCTCAGTCTCCCGAGTAGCTGGACTACAGGCACCCACCACCACGCCCGGCTAATTTTTTGTATTTTTAGTAGAGACAGGTTTTCGCCATGTTGGCCAGGCTGGTCTCAAACTCCTGACCTCAGGTGATCCACCCACCTCAGCCTCCCAAAGTGCTGGGATTACAGGCCTGAGCCACCGCGCCTGGTTTGATATATTTTAGGAAAGCATGAGACATCACTCAAATATATTTAAGAAATACATTGGGTTTGGTTCAGAAAGGTGGGACAACTCCAAGTGGGGGGCTTCCAAGCTACAGGTAAATTTAAACATTTCTGGTTGACAATTGGTTGAGTTTGTCTAAAGGCCTGGGATCGATAGAAAGTTTCAGATTCAGATAAAAGATTGTGGAGACCAAGGTTCTTTTGAAGTCTTATAGTGGCTACCTTTAGAGACAACAGATGACGAATGTTTCCTATTCAGTTCTTTAAAAGGTGCTAGACTTTTAATCTCTTCAGCATTGGGAGGGCCTTGCAGAAACAGATCTAGCTATGTTAATACAGAATTTTATTTTTTTCAGACGGAGCTTTGCTCTTGTAGCCCAGGCTGGAGTGCAGTGGCACCATCTCAGCTCACTGCAACCTCCACCTCCCAGGTTCAAGCGATTCTCCTGCCTCAGCCTCCCAAGTAGCTGGGATTACAGATGCGTGCCACCACGTCCAGCTAATTTTTATATTTTTTTAGTAGAGACAGGGTTTCGCCATGTTGGCCAAGCTGGTCTTGAACTCCTGACCTCATGTGATCCACCCGCCTCAGCCTCCCAAAGTGCTGAGATTACAGGTGTGAGTGATGGAGTCTGGCCTGTTAATAGAGATTTTTTACAGATGCCGTTTCCCCCACAAAGGTCAGCTTTGCAGGGCCATTTTAAGACATGGCAAGAAACATGTTTTGGGGTAAAATATTTTTATTTTCTTGTTACGTCAGAGTCAGATTGAAAAGTAAGTAACGAGGCCAGGTGCAGTGACTCACACTTGTAATCACAGCACTTTGGGAGGCCCAGGTGGGTGGATCACCTGAGGTCAGGAGTTTAAAACCAGCCTGGTCAACATGGTGAAACCCCGTCTCCAGTAAAAATACAAAAATTAGTTGGGAGTGGTGGTGGGCGCCTGTAATCCCAGCTACTCCGGAGGCTGAGGCAGGAGAATCACTTGATCCCAGGAGGCAGAGATTGCAGTGAGCCGAGATCATGCCATTGCACTCCAGCCTGGTTGACAAGAGCGAAACTCCATCAAGAAAAGAGAAGGGGAGAGGAGGGGAGGGAAGGAGCGGGGAGGGAAGGGGAGGGAAGGGAAGGAAAGGGGAGGAAAAGGGAGGAGAGGGGAGGGGAGGGAAGGGAAGGGGAAGAAAGGGGAGGGGGGGGAGGAAAGAGGAGGGGAGATACAAGGTTAAATAAAATGCATCTGATGAGAACTTATGGTTTGTAGGGCATGACTCCCTACACACCTTAGATAGGAATTTCGGCAAGACAAAAATAATCAGAGCTTAGTCCTCATGTGGGAGGATCAACTGAGTCTTGGACAGCATATTGAGACCCCATCTCTATTTTAAAAACTTGTTTGAAAATAATGTGCAAGGCAGAGCACAGTGGTTCATGCCTGTAATGCCAACACTTTGGGAAGCCAAGGCAGGTGGGTCACCTAAGGTCAGGAATTTGAGACCAGCCCGGCCAACATGGTGAAACCCCGTCTCTATAAAAATACAAAAAAATTACCTGAGCATGGTGGTGCATGCCTGTAGTCCCAGCTACTCGGGAGGCTAAGGTGGGACAATCACTTGAGTCTGGGAAGTGGAGGTTGCAGTGAACCAAGATCACGCCACTGCACTCCAGCCTGGGTGAGAGAGCGAGACTCCATCTCAAAATAATTAAAAAAAGAAAAAAACATGCAATAATGAAAATTCTATTGGGGTGATAACTTTTCTGTTCAAAATTTCCGTTAGGCCAGGCACATTGGCTCATGCCTGTAATCATGAGGGAATCTACTTGGGAAGCTAAGGCAGGAGAATTGCTTAAAATTGGGAGGCAGAGGCTGCAGTGAGCCAAGATCGCGCCATTGCACTCCAGCCTGGGCAATAGGAGCGAAACTCCACCTCAAGAAAAAAAAAAAAAAGGCCTTCTTGATTTACCTCTTGCTAGTTTTCAGTCTGTTAGCATAAATCCACCATGCTCTTTCCTCTAGAAACAAATATTTGGCTGGGCACAGTGGCTCCCATATGTAATCCCAGCACTTTGGGAGGTGGAGGTGGATCACCTGAGGTCAGGAATTTGAGACCAGCCTGGCCAACATGGAGAAACCCCATCTCTACTAAAAATACAAAAATTAGCAGGGCATTGTGGCGAGCACCTGTAATCCCAACTACTTGGGAGCCTGAGGCAGGAGAATCACTGGAACCCGGGAGGCGGAGGTTGCAGTGAGCCAAGATCACGCCATTGCACTCCAGCCTGGGCGACAAAAGCAAAACTCTGTCTCAAAAGAAAAAAAAAAAACAAGAAACTGAAATATTCACAAATCTCAACCTGACCCATGTCTCTATTCTCTGTGCCTTTTTGCTTTTGCTTCCTCTGGCCTGGAATAGACTATATTTGCTTATCTTAAGTTCATTTCTACTGGTCTTTAAGGTCAAATTCAAGTATCAACTCAAGGCAGCCTTCCTGATTTCTTTATGCCAAGCCAAGTTAAAACTTGCACTCACAGCACCTGTTATAGCTTTTATCATGCTCTAATGCTTGACATAATTATTTGCTTGTCGGAAAGCAGAAACTACCTTTAAACTTTGTAGCAAAGAGCCTGGCCCACAGAAGACAGTAAATACGGACTGAATTAATGAGTAAATTAATGTATCTCATTAGGGAAGAGCCAAGAATCCAGAATGTTCTGGGCAAAAAGCATATGTGAAAAGAGACTCAGGGTAAATTAGTGAAACTATGAAAGGTCTCCAACCTCCACTGGGTTTGGACTGAAGCCTTAAGCTGTAGAATACTGATGGCCAATAAGGGAGTACAGGTGATCTGTTCAAAGCAATGCTTTAAGATTAAACTGAAAAATGTGTACCATAAACTAAAGGTAGAGAAAATGAAAGCAACAGCTGCAATGTGAGAAGACTTGACTTTGATGGTTTCTACAGGTATTGAAAGGAAAATGAAAGAGAAATTCATTGTGAAGATTAAATCAACAGGATCCAAAGACTTACCAAGATGTGAATTAGAGAGGAAACAATCAAAACAGTGACACCGTGGATTTAATCTCGTGCTTTTCACGTGTATTATTTTTCTCAATATACCATAGGGCACATGGTAATCACATTTATTCACACATGGATTTTAAATTTTTATTGAGCACTTACTCTTGTGCCAGACACTGTAACAGAAACTAGGGATACAACAATGAATAAAGCAAGCAAGGTTCTTGCCTTTTTATAGTATACATTCTAGTGAAAAAGATAACAAACAAGAATACAACTATTTATAATATCACTCTTGAATTTGGAAAATTGGGAAAATAAAAACTACTGATATAAACAAAGTCCATAGAGGAAAACAACTTTGTGGAAACAACAATTCAATTCTAGACAAGTATTTTACATGGAATTTGGGAGAAAGGGACAATACTAGAAACATATATTTAAGTTGATTGCATAGAGATTATAGCTGAAGGTTTAGGAGGACAAAAGATAGACTGCAATGAAAGGCAGAGCAGAAGCTTCTTGAATGGCCATCCTGTGTGGAAGCCCTCAGAGATACAAATAGCTCATTATCACAAAGGAGCACCTATTTTATGTTATCTTGGTTCCATCCTCTGGCCTTGATGGTATCCAAGGGTGAAGTCAAAAAGAAGGGAGAGGTTTGGCAGTTCCCACCCCTAGAAATAAAAACCAAGGGCAGAATATCAGGACTTTCAGATAATACCTTGCAGAGAGTCAAAAACTAGAGATTGGGGATTGCTACTGTAAGAATCTTTTTAAGCTTTGTCATTTTCTCACATCTGCCGTTTTTTAATTCTCAATTTGTTTTCTAAGTCTGTCAGCAATAAAAACCCTTGCACTGAAAGGGTCCTTGTTTCCAGGGGTTGCAGGTAGACAGTGAAAAGACAACATAGCAAGACATGGAGGAACTCCAAGGAGGTAGGGACATGGTTGTTCAAGGTATGAGACCTACTTCAAATAAGAAAAGAGATCTAAGTCACAGGTCTCAGCCTGCGGATGATCTCAGGGCCAAAATAAGACCTGGATGTGGTTTCCAACACAGAGAAAATATAACAAAGAGATTAGAGCTGGAGGAATGACCCTGAAATAATGGTCATAATCATTTCCCTCAAGGAGGAAAAGGTGACAGCAACAACAGGAAATGATTCATAGGAAAAGAAGACCAGGACATGCTAAGCCATGGAGACCAAAAGTTTTAAGTAAAGGTAGGTGATGGCTGGCCGCGGTGGCTCACGCCTGTAATCCCAACACTCTGGGAGGCCGAGGCAGGTGAATCACGAGGTCAGGAGATGGAGACCATCCTGGCTAACACAATGAAACCCCGTCTCTACTAAAAATAGAAAAAATTAGCTGGGCATGGAGGCATGCGCCTATAGTCCCAGCTACTTGGGAGGCTGAGGCAGGAGAATGGCGTGAACCCAGGAGGCGGAGGTTGCAGTGAGTGGAGATCGCGCCACTGCACTCCAGCCTGGGCGACAGACCGAGACTCCATCTAAAAAAATAAATGAATCAATAAAAGTAAAGGTAGGTGATTAACAGTATTAAACACTGCGGAGAAATCAAGGAAAGGAGAACTGAAAAAAAAGGTTCTGTTGTGGCATTTTAGAAATCCCTGGTTATCTCCACAAATACAGCCTCAGAAACGCATGGTGGTAAAGAGGGCAGACTACAAATTAAACACAATAAACACTAAAAGCCTCCTAGCCGGGCATGGTGGCACACGCCTGTAATCCCAGCTACTCGGAAGGCCGAGACAGGAGAATCACTTGATCCCGGGAGGCACAGGTTGCAGTGAGCCAAGATTGTGCCATTGCACTCCAGTCTGGGAGACAGAGCAAGACTTCATCTTTAAAAAAAAAAGCCTCCTAGAAGAAAAGTACCATAAGTGCTAATAGGGTTATCAAGATGAGTAAGATGGTCCCAATTTTCAAAAAATTTACAGACTAAGTAAGGAGGAGGTGGGCAAATTAGGCAAGCAAAGTCTAAGACAAAAGTAAGAGTGTCATAAGTATCCTAAGTGATGACAGGAGATAATCAGGAAAACCTCATTTGACACTAAAGACTAGAAAGTAGTAATAATTAATGATAACAACAAATCAGCAGCCAGTATTTCTGCAGGCAGAGAAAAGGGAAAGGGGATAAGAGGAACAACAAAAGCAAAATCCTAGCAGTGGAAAACTCAGTATTTAAGAATGATTAGTAAAGAGTATTTATTAATAAGTAGCTACATTACAGGAGGAACTTTGTATACATTATCCTGTTAAATATAAACAATAGATAGATATTATCATTTACAGCCAAGCAAACAGTCTTCAAGAGGTTAAAGACATAGTCAAGGCTTGGTGCAGTGGCTCACGCCTGTAATCCCAGCACTCTGGGAGGCCAAGGCGGGTGGATCACCTGAGGTCAGGAGTTCGAGACCAGCCTGGCCAGTATGACAAAGCCCCATATCTACTAAAAATACAAAAATTAGCCAGACGTGGTGGCAAATGCTTGTAATACCAGCTACTCAGGAGGCTGAGGCAGGAAAATCGCTTGAAGTCAGGAGGCGGAGGTTGCAGTGAGCTGAAACCATGCCACTGGACTCCAACCTAGGTGACAGAGTGAGACTCCATCTCAAAAAAAAAAAAAAAAGACATGGTCAAGATTCCAAAGGTAGCATATACCTGTAACCTGAACTCAAGTCTGATGCCAAAGCTTACACATCATTGCACTGCTGTTCCACATCAGTTATACAGCCCAGTTTCACTAGAGGGTATAGGCAAAAACATGGCATGTGATAATACCATATTTAAAAGTAGGCCGGGCGCGGTGGCTCACGCCTGTAATCCCAGCACTTTGGGAGGCCAAGGCGGGTGGATCACGAGCTCAGGAGATTGAGACTATCCTGGCTAACATGGTGAAACCCTGTCTCTACTAAAAATACAAAAAATTAGCTGCGCGTGGTGGTGGGCGCCTGTAGTCCCCGGGCGCCTGTAGTCCCAGTTACTTGGGAGACTGAGGCAGGAGAATAGCATGAACCTGGGAAGCAGAGCTTGCAGTGAGCCAAGATCATGCTACTGCACTCCAGCCTGGGCAACCGAGCGAGAGACAGTCTCAAAAAAAAAAAAAGTAGTCAGCCAGGCACGGTGGCTCATGCCTGTAATCGCAGCACTTTGGGAGGCCAAGGCGGGCAGATCACCTGAGGTCAGGAGTTCAAGACCAGCCTGACCAACATGGAGAAATCCCTGTCTCTACTAAAAATACAAAAATTAGCCAGGTGTGGTGGCACATGCACGTAATCCCAGCTACTCGGGAGGCTGAGGCAGAAGAACCACTTGAACCTGGGAGATGGACGTTGCGGTTAGCCGAGGTCAGGCCATTGCACTCCACAGCCTGGGCAACAACAGCGAAAGTCGGTCTCAAAAAAAGAAAAAAAAAAGTAGTCTGAGGTTGGGCATAGTGGCTCATGCCTGTAATCCCAACACTTTGGGAAGCTGAGGCAGGCAGATGGCTTGCGTCCAGGAGTTTAAGAACAGCCTGGGCAACATGGCGAAATCTCTTCTTTACAAAAATTAGCTGGGCATGTTGGTGCACACCTGTAATCCCAGTTACTTGGGAGGCTAAGCTGGGAGAATCACTTGAACCCAGGAGGTCAAGGCTGCAGTAAACTGCAATCATACCACTGTACTCCAGCCTGGGCAACAGAGTGAGACACTGTCTCAAAAATAAAAAAAATTTAAAAAGTAGTTTGTCGGCCGGCTGTGCACAGTGGCTCACCACACCTGCAATCCCAGCACTTTGGGAGGCCAAGATGGGTGGATCATCTGAGGTCAGGAGCTCGAGACAGGCCTGGCCAACATGGTGAAAGCCCATCTCCATTAAAAATTTAAAAAATTAGCCAGGCATGGTGGCAGGCGCCTATAATCCCAGCTACTTGGGAGACTGAGGCAGGAGAATCACTTAAACCCAGGAGGCGGAGGTTGCAGTGAGCCGAGATCACACCACTGCACTCCAGCTTGGGCAACAAGAGCAAGACTGCAACTCAAAAAAAAAATTAATTAAATAAAAAGTAGTTTGTTACAGCCATAAAAAACAAAATCATGTCCTTTGTAGCAACATGGATGCAGCTGAAGTCCATTATCCTAAGCAAATTAACACAGGAACAGAAAACCAAATACTGCATGTTCTCACTTATAAGTAGGAGCTAAACACTGGGTACTTATAGACATAAAGATGGCAACAACGGACACTGGGGACTACTAGAGGCAGGCACGGGTTTAAAAAGTATCTACTGGGGCCAGGCACAGTGGCTCACACCTGTAATCCCAACACTTTGGGAGGCCAAGCTAGACAGATCACCTGAGGTCAGGAGTTGGAGACCATCCTGGCCAACACAGTGAAACCCCAACTCAACTAAATACAAAACTTAGCCAGTCGTGGTGGTGCGTGCCTGTAATCCCAGCTATTCAGGATGCTGAGGCAGGAGAATCACTTCAACCCGGGAGACAGAGGTTGTAGTGAGCCAAGATCACACCACTGAACTCCAGCCTGGGCAACAGAGCAAGACTCCATCTCAAAAAAAAACAAAACTAACTATTGGGTACTATGTTCATTATCTGGGTGATGGGACCACTTGTACCCCAAACCTCAGCATCACACAATTATACCCATGTAACAAACCTGCACATTTTCTAAATCTAAAATAAAAATTGAAATGAACAACAAATAGGCCAGGCATGGTGGCTCACGCCTGTAAATGCAGCACATTGGGAGGCAGAGGTAGGAGGATCATTTGAGCTGAGTTCAAGACCATCCTGGGTAAGATGGTTAAGACCTCCATCTCTATAAAAAACCTAAAAATTAGGCTGGGCATGGTGGTTTACACCTGTAATCCCAGCACTGGGAGGCCAAGGCGGGTGGATCACCCGAGGTCAGGAGTTTGAGACCAGCCTGGCCAACAAAGTGAAACCCCGTCTCTACCAAAAATACAAAAATTAGCTGGGCATAGTGGCAGGTGCCTGTAGTCCCAACTACTTGGGAGGCTGAGGCAGGAAAATCGCTTGAACCCAGGAGGCAGAGGTTGCACTGAGCCGAGATTGTGCCACTGCACTCCAGCCTGGGCAACAGAGCAAGACTCCATCTCAAAAAAATAAAAATAGCCGGGCGCAGTGGCTCACACCTGTAATCCCAGCACTTTGGGAGGCTGACGCAGGCGGATCACAGGGTCAGTAGATCGAGACCATCCTGACTAACATGGTGAAACCCTGTCTCTATAAAAAAGATACAAAAAATTAGCCGGGCGTGGTGGCAGTCGCCTGTAGTCCCAACTGCTCAGTAGGCTGAGGCAGGAGAATGGCGTGATCCCAGGAGGCAGAGCTTGCAGTGAGCCGAGATTGCGCCACTGCACTCCAGCCTGGGCAACGAGCGAGACTGCATCTCAAAAATAAATAAATAAATAAATAAATAAATAAATAAATAAAAGTAAAAATAAAAAAGGTAGTCCTATCATTTCATCACATTTCCCAAAGCTTTTGCTATGTAAAATACTACTCCCATAAGATATTAAACAGGGATTATCCCTAAACATTGTTAAATAAGTTTGGGAAATTCTGGGTTAAACACAAAAAAAGATTTTGTGTTTTGTTTTGTTTTTTTTAACAGCAAGGCTTAAATGAGTTACTATGTTCTTATTCAGGTGAATATGCAAGATGGGAATATGGTTTACAGTGTTTCCCAAAATTTGTGCACAGAAACATTATTTGTATTTTATTTTATTTATCTTTGAGAGGTCACTGTCACCCAGGCTGGAGTGCAGTAGCCAGACTTTGACTCACTGCAGTCTCCACCTCCCAGGCTCAAGCAATTCCTCCCACCTCAGTCTCCCAAGTAGCTGGGACTACAGGAGTGTGTGTGTCACCACACCCAGTTAATTTTTTGTATTTTTAGTAGAGACGAGGTTTTGCCATGTTGCCCAGGCTGGTCTTGAATTCCTCGGCTCAAGCAATCCACCCGCCTCGGCCTCCCAAAGTGTTGAGATCACAGGCGTGAGCCACCGCTCCCGGCTCTATTTTAGTTATTTATTTTGTGTCACATCTCAGAGGACTACTAGGTGTTTCAAGGATTCATATTTTGGAAAATAACAGCCAATCTTAACAGTATAATTCCAAATATATCATTTTACATTATGTTATATATGCATATGTGCTTAGAAAAACTAGGCTGGGGGCCAGGCATGGTGGCTCATGCCTGTAATCCCAGCACTTTGGGAGGCCAAGGGCAGATCACCTGAGGTCAGGAGTTTGAGACCAGCCTGGCCAACACAGTGAAACCCCGTCTCTAACTAAAAATACAAAAAAATAGCTGGGTATGGTGGTACGTGCTATAATCCCATCTATTTGGGAGGCTGAGGCAGGAGAATAGCTTGAGCCCGGTTGGCGGAGCAGAGATGGCGTCATTGCACTCCAGTCTGGGCAACTGGAGACAGAGCAAGACTCTGTCTCAAAAAAAAAAAAAAAAAGAAAAAGAGAGATAAAAGAAAAACTAGGCTGGGTGCAGTGGCTC
>NC_045443.1:52972572-53069183 GCF_002776525.5 Piliocolobus tephrosceles
GGATCACGAGGTCAGGAGATCGAGACCATCCTGGCTAACACGGTGAAACCCCGTCTCTACTAAAAATACAAAAAATTAGCCGGGCATGGTTGCGTGCGCCTGTAGTACCAGTTACTCAGGAGGCTGAGGCAGGAGAATGGCGTGAACCCGGGAGGCGGAGCTTGCAGTGAGCCGAGATCCGCCACCGCACTCCAGCCTGGGTGACAGAGCGAGACTCCGTCCCCCCCAAAAAAAAAAAAAAAAAAAAAATTCTGAAAACAATCTACAAGTCCAATAACAGAAGAAAGGTAAGATAAGGTGCATGCCCAAACTATAAAACACTCTGCCAGTATTTTAAAAGATGTTTACAGAGCTTTTAATAGCAAGGAAAAACATTTACCTCATAAGGCTAAATGAAAAGGCAAGATATAAAAATGTATATACCATCTGATTCTGTTATGTTTAAAACAGTTTAGAAAGATATATGCCAAATATAACAGCAGACTCTGGGTTGATGAATTAATATTGAACAAAAATTACATAACTAAATTTATACTTAAGGAGCAGTAATCTGGTAGCAGTGTATCAGAAAAAATGAAACAAGAGAGAGACTGGAAATAGGATGACCTGTTTAGGAGGTCACAGTAATATTTGCAGGACAACAGAAACTAGAATTTTAGCAGGCACTTAGAATGGCCCAAGTACACTATGCCTGGTACTTGGCCATATATAGTAATTTCTTCTAACCCATACAATAACCCTTACATAATAGTAACAATTACAGAACAATGTGTTGGACACTTTTTATGTGCCAAACATGCAAATTATTTTATTTAAATTTTAATACTTATAATAATCCTGTGTTGAAGGAGTTATTCCAATTTCAATGATGAGAAAACTAAGACTTAAATTCCCAGGGTTATATAGCTAACAATTACTGAAGATGGGATAAGGGTAACAGCAGTAGGAATAAAAGAATGATATTTTGATAAATGATATACGTGAGGAAGGCAAGAGAGAAGTAAAAGATAATAAAAATAATCATAAAAAATAAAACTCCCATAAATTAAAAAAAAAAAAAACTCCCATACAAATAAAAACACCCAGCGATCAGATCTTAGTTTCTAACATTATTCTTCAGTAAAAAGAACAAGGGCTTCTTAGAGAAATGGCAGACCACAGGACTGGAGCAGAGAACAAAATCATAACCTGCAATGATGGCGAATGTCAAAGGGAGATGGGCCAAGTAAAAAACTAAAAAGGGTTCCCAATGTTCAAAACTGGAACATTTGAGCAATAAAGCAAATAAAACAGTACTGGATTATAACCTACCATATAAAATAAACATCTATAAGTCCATATTGATATACATAAATTAATAAACAAACAAGGGGAAAGAAAAAAATCTGGGCAGAAGAATGCCAAATAATGTGTTTTTTTTAGTTTTTTTGAGATAGGGTCTCACTCTCACCAAGGCTGGAGTACAGTGGCACAAGCATGGCTCAATGCAGCCTCAACCTCCCTGGCTCAAACAAGCTTCCCCCCTCAGGCTCCCTGAGCAGCTGGGACCACAGCTGTGTGCCATCTTACTCAGCTCATTTTTTTTTTTTTTAATCTTTTTGTAGATACGAGGTCTTGCTATGTTTCCTAGGATGGCCTCAAGCGATCCTCCAGCCTCAGCCTCCCAAAGTGCTGGGATTATAGGCATATGCCACCATGCCCAGCCCTTAATCTCTTTTTTTAAGGAGGCACAACTCTCTACTCCTCATGCATGGGCTAGGAATAGTGACTTCCCTACAGTATGGAAAGGAAGGGGGTAAAGTGTAACTTTACAGTGACGCCTTACAAACAGTATCTCTGCCAGATGATCATGGTCAATACTAACAGGCTGGGCATAGTGGCTCATGCCTAGTTATCCCAGAATTTTGGTAGGCCAAAGGGGGACAATACCTTGAGCTCAGGAGTTCAACACCAGCCCAGGCAACATAGTGAGACCCCATCTTTACCAAAAAAAAAAAAAAAAAAATTAGCCAGGCATGATGGCACACGCCTGTGATCCTAGATACTCAGGAAGCTGAGGTGGGAGAATCGATTGAGCCTGGGAGGTCAAGGTGTCACCATGACCTCCATGACGGTGTCACCGCATTCCACTCTGGGCAACAGAGGGAAGACTCTGTCTCAAAAAAACAAAAAAATTAACAGTAAAAAATCACTGTGATTCTATGTACCCTGATATGATGTGATGAAAATGTCACTTTAGGCCGGGCGAGGTGGCTCAAGCCTGTAATCCCAGCACTTTGGGAGGCCGAGACAGGCGGATCACGAGGTCAGGAGATCAAGACCATCCTGGCTAACACGGTAAAACCCCGTCTCTACTAAAAATACAAAAAACTAGCCGGGCGAGGTGGCAGGCGCCTGTAGTCCCAGCTACTTGGGAGGCTGAGGCCGGAGAATGGCGTGAACCCGGGAGGCGGAGCTTGCAGTGAGCTGAGATCCGGCCACTGCACCCTAGCCTGGGCGACAGAGCAAGACTTCGTCTCAAAAAAAAAAAAAAAAAAAAAACTCAAGGTCATCGAAAACAAGGAAAGCCTGAGAAAATGTCACAGCCAAGAGGAGCTTGGACTCTGACAGAGACATGAGAACTAAATATTATGTATTAACCTGGATAAGATCCTGGAACAACAACAAAAAAATCAGGTAAAAAGTCCAGGCACGGTGGCTCACACCTGTAATCCCAGCACTTTGGGAGGCTGAGGTGGGCAGATTACCTGAGGTCGGGAGTTCGAGACCAGCCTGACCAACATGGAGAAACCCCGTCTCTACTAAAAATACAAAATTAGCTGGGCAGGGTGGCGCACGCCTGTAATCCCAGCTACCTGGAAGGCTAAGGCAGGAGAATCACTTGAACTCGGGAGGTGGAGGTTACGGTGAGCCAAGATCTCGCCATTTCACTCCAGCCTAGGCAACAAGAGCAAAGCTCTGTCTCAAAAAAATAATAAATAAATAAATAAATAATAAATTAAGTAAAAACTAAGGAAATCAGCCAGGTGTGGTGGTTCACACCTGTAATCCCAGCACTTTAGGAGGCCAGGCGTGAGGATCACTTGAGCCCAGGAATTTGAGATCAGACTGGGCAACAGAGCAAGACTGCATCTCTACAAAAAATACAAAAATGAGTCAGGAGTGGTGGTGTGTACCTGTAGTCCCAGCTACTCAGTAGGTTGAGGTGGGAGGATCACTTGAGCCCAGAAGTTAAGACTACAGTAAATGGTGACTGCACCAGTGCACCCCAGCCTGGGTGACAAAGCAGACCCTGTCTGAAAAAAACTAATGAAATGATGTATGGATTCTAGTTAATAATAATATATCAATATTGCTTCATTAATTAAAAGCAAAGTACCATATTAATGTAAGATGACAGCAATAGGGGAAACCGAGTGTAGGGTATATGGGAAATCTCTGTAGCATCTTCTCAATTTTTCTATAAATCTAAGTGTTCTAAAAAATCAAGTATAGTTAGAATATTAAAAAAAGAAACAGTCGGGCGCAGTGGCTCACACCTGTAATCCCAGCACTTTGGGAGGCCGAGGCAGGTGGATCACGAGGTCAGGAGTTCAAGACCAGCCTGACCAACATGATGAAACTCCATCTCTACTAAAAATACAAAAATTAGTCAGGCGTGGTGATGCGCACCTGTAATCCCAGCTACTCAGGAGGCTGAGGCAGAAGAATCGCTTGAACCACGGAGGCAGAGGTTGCAGTGAGCCGAGATCACGCTACTGGGAGACAGAGTGAGACTCCGTCTCAAAAAAAAAAAAAAAGAAACAACACAAAAGTTTATCTTGGGTTGGCTAGAACAATGGTGCCTTTAACAGAAATAGTGATGGAAAAACTGATACTGTGATACTGGTTTTGGTCAAGTTGGATTTGAGGTATGACAGTACATCCAAGAGTGAAGATATTTACCAAACAATTAGAAAAAGGGATAGGCAACTCGAGAGAGGGTAGTGCTAGAAATAATGTCTGCAAAGAGCGAAGAAACAAATAGGCAGCAAGGAAACAGAAATATCGGAGTAAATTTCTTCACATTCAAGAAATCTGGGGAGAGGTAAAGGCTCTTTACACCCGTAATCCCAACATTTTGGCAGACTGAGGTGGGAAGATCACTTGAGGCCAGGAGTTTAAAACCAGCCTGGGCAACATAGCAAGTCTGCGTCCCTACATTTTAAAAAAAGAAAGAAAGAAACAAAATCTTGCTATGAAGAAAAAGGAAACAAAAATGATAGGCATTGATTTTTCAGTAAAATAAAAATGAAGTCATCTGCCAAAAGGAGAATTAAAAGGGATGGTCACACAGAGCTGGAAAAGTTTGGGAAAAACAGCTATAGAAGAACATAAAAAATAAATTTAAATTTTTATTTATTTATTTATTTTTGAGACAGAGTCTCGCTCTATTGCCCAGAGTGGAGTGCAGTGGCGCGATCTCAGTTCACTGCAACCTCCGCCTCCTGGGTTCAAGCGATTCTCCTGTCTCAACCTCCCGAGTAACTAAGATGACAGGCCCACACCACCACACCACAACACCCAGCTAATTTTAGTAGTTATAGTAGAGATGGGGTTTCACCATACTGGTCAGGCCGGTTTTGAACTCCTGACCTCAGTTGATCCACCCACCTCAGCCTCCCAAAGTGCTGTGATTATAGGCGTGAGCCACCGTGCCTAGCAAAAAATTGTTTTAAAAAGAAAAGAATGATTAGAAGCCATGATCTTGGCAGAAGTTAATATTAAGTTATATTGAATCTGATAGCTTCTGTACTTTTTCTCTAGCAACATGCTGTGGCCTAGAAGAAGCCAAGAAAACATCTCTAATCATAGCCATCATTAGAGATAACAGAAGTGCCTGCTTAGTATAGAAAATCAAAATGAATAAAGAAAGCAAGAGGATATTATCAAAGTGGCTGGTCACAGAGGTCTAGCTGGGCAGCACCAAAGGCCACAAGGTACTGACAAATTCAATGAAATGGAAAGGTCAAGAACCAGAGAACCTGAGGACACAAAGCTGATCCTGAGGGTTTAAGATAGTGAAATAGGTGACTGATAAGGAGGCTAAAGTGATGGGGAGCACCTGAAGAAAAAGCGGTGTCCTAGATGAGATCCAGGTTGTACTGATTCTGATGTGCAACCGGTTTGAAAATACAAAGCAAAGTCGACCGTCTCATGCTGAGGAACTCTGAGATCAGAGTATTCCAATGGTGCTGGAGACACTGAAAATGACAGCAAGAAAAAGAGGAGAGAAAAAAATATGATGCAATAGGTCTGGGTCCTTGTGGGCAGTAAATGATGACACTAAAGTTGAAACTGCTATAATTGCATGGCAATACCTTCCATGAGGATTAGAGTGACAGTGGTAGATCAATGATCTGGACATAGTAAAGGAAAATAAAAAAGCAGTTTATTCCTTCTTCTCTTCCGCATAGTCACTAAAAACAGAAAACAGCTTTTAGTGGCAAGGTAGGGTGAGATGTGATACCTGGATTTTCACGGAGTCAGAGTAAAGAAAATGATTAAGAGTAAAGAGAAATATACTGGATAAGTAGTATTTTCAAAGCACACATTAAAAATTGGTAATTCATGAAGGAGCTACTCGGTAGAGAACAGAAGGAAAGAGGTAGTACCACTTTTAAATTGTGAGGTTGGGAAGAAGTAGCAGCAACCTGGATTGTCATCAGGTACCATAAGACAGGTGGAAGAGGTGTAAGGAACATGGAAAGCAGCAGAGCAAGAAGCAAAATGGCACATTTTAAAACAGACCGTGTGTACCAAGGCACAGGCACAGTGTTACTTCTACAGACTACACATATGAGGGCTACAAAAACAGAAACACTTTGCACTTGCACAGCATTTTGTAAATTGCTTTCACATATATTATCTTATTTGATCATCATTGAGTAGCTATTACTACTACGCATATTTTTCTAAAGATGAGGCCATTAGGAAGGGACAAAACCATGATAAAAGCTGTGATTCTCCGTTTCCAACACATACACCTCACATACACAGCAGACACTTCAGCATCTCGACCAGCCAGGCTGGAAATTCTTCTCTAGTCAGAAGGAATAGTGGGTTTTATTCACTTGTCAAAGGGCTTCGGAGAAAAGCCACTAGACACTTTCCTGTTTGCCTTTTCCCACCTTAGACCCCTCAATTTCTATCACCATCACGGGAGAAGATAGCGAAGGGTGGCTCCATCAGGGAGAAAACTCAAGCTGAAAGTTATATTAGGGTCCTCTTCCCTTCACACCTCTAAACCTCAGTGACCCAACAAATGAAGATAAGGGAGAGGAAAAAGTACTATGTAGAAACTAGAAGGTCTTCAGCAAATACCGCTTCGAGAAAAATAATGAAAACGGGACTGAGGTAGGGCAGAAAGCAAGTATAGCTGAGATGGGGGAGGGGAAAAGTAGGAGGGCAGGAATTGGAGGGAACTGAGAGTGTAGGAGTCCCCAACGCTGAAGAATCTATAAGAGACATGAGTGCTCCAACTGCTGGAGAAAAGCTAAGGGCCCGTGAGGGTCCTGAAGCAGAGACTAGCACTGAAGGACCCCAGGGTTTGGGTGACCGGAAGCAGAGACCCCCAAACACGAGACCAGAAGGGGGCGCAGGAGACACCCCGCAGGAGAGAATGAATGGGGAAGGCGGTCCGGGGGGCGGGGCAAAGGAGGGGCCCCGGGATGGGCGGGGCACAGACCCCTTTCCAAGTCCGAACCCCTGCCCCGAGAGCCCGGGGAGAAGCGGCTCCGCGCCTCCCGCACTCACCGCCGGTCTCGTCAGTAACATAGGGAGTCGCCATCTTGAAAACGCAAACCACTTCCGGCGTGAGCGGGCTGGGGTCCCGCCCCCCTCCCCACCGGAAGTGGAGTCCCGATCGTAGCAAGCCACCATCTTAGTCTTAAAGGGAGAGTGCACCATTTCATGGGCGGAGGTGGAGGAGGAGGAGGAGGAGGAAGAGGGGAGAAGCTGAAATAGTTAATAAAATAAAGCCGTGGGCTCTTTTACTGCCACCGATACCATTATTGAGCGCTTGCTGCCTGTAAAACAGTCCTCGGGGAGCCAAGAGAAGTTCCGAGGCACAGTCCCTCTCATCCCAGGAACTCCCCGTTTGTCCAGGACCTGCGAGGGAAAAGGGCGCAAGGCCCACCTGCACCCAAAAAGGGGGCCTTATAAATGAAGAAAAGAAGACTATCCAGGTTTTGGCCTGCACCCAGACCTGAGAGCGGCTTGGTGACGTGGAGCAGACAAACTCCAGGAACGCACTGGGGTGCACAAGTGTTTCTGGGGACGGTTGTAAGACCCCATGTAACCCTCTCTAAGAAGGTGGGGAGGTCGAATTCGCGTGCCGATTGCTGTCGGCCGCCCCAGTCAACCTCCAGAGACCCGCGGGAGGGGCGTGCAAGGCGGAGAGCGCCACTGGTCGGTCACCTGTCTCCGTAGCCGCAGGGTTGCCGGCAGCTTCCATGGCCGAAGAGGCAGCTGGCCAGGTTGGGCGGGCGGCCCTGGCCTGGCTCTGCCCCGCTGGGCGGCGCCGGAGATTCGGCGGCGAAGTGATGAGGTCCCTACTTGCTTCTCGCCCAGACCTCCTAACCCTGAGTGCCTCCTTGGGTTGGGCCCTAGGGTCAGAGGGCAGGGTAAAGGCTTCTGGGCGGACCTACTTAGTATTCTAATTAAACTCGTCCAACCGCTGAGGATCTAAAGCGGGGCAGCTCGCCAATAATCCGGTCCCGTAGGGTCACTCCATTTGTAGTCCTCTCCTGTCCCGTACCTCCCTATTCTTCAGATGAACCCAAAAGCTCTTCCCTCCGCTGCCCATTTCAGCAACTGTTGTTCCTTCAGGGCTAAGTTCTGTTAAACTTGTTTCCCTTACAGCCTGGGAGGGGCCCGGCTGCAGGTTCTTCTCCTCAGGTGTCAACTCTGCCCTGCTCCACCCTCATATAGCTTTTTCCTTATCAATCCTTTTACCTTCCTCCATATGTCCCCACTTTGGCTTAGTTTAATGTCCAGCAGTACCCCTGGAACCAGGAAGGAGGGAGGAGGTAAATATTGGTGATTACCTCTTACACTAGGCAGCATGTCCCATTTAAAAAACAAAACTAAAGCCGGGCGCAGTGGCTCAGGCCTGTAATCCCAGCACTTTGGGAGGCCAAGGCGGGTGGATCAGGAGGTCAGGAGTTCAAGACCAACCTGGCCAAGATGGTGAAACCCCGTCTCTACTAAAAATACAAAAAAATTAGCCGGGCATGGTGGCGGGCGCCTGTAATCTCAGTTACTCGGGAGGCTGAGGCAGAGAATTTCTTGAACCCAGGAGGCGGAGGTTGCAGTGAGCCGAGATCCTGCCACTGCACTCCAGCCTGGACGACAGAGTGAGACTCCGTCCAGGACCTTTATAACACAAATTAGGCCTCAGAAGTTTTCTGGGGGCCGCAGCTTGCCTTCCTTCCCGTCCTCCATCTCCTTGACTTCCACTAGAGGCCAATTCAGAATATCTGGGGGTGGGGAGCGAAGGCTCATTTAAAAAGTATTTCCAGGCGGGGCGCGGTGGCTCATGCCTGTAATCCCAGCACTTTGGGAGGCCGAGGTGGGTGGATCACTGGAGGTCAGGAGTTCGAGACCAGCCATGGCCAACATGATGAAACCCTGTCTCTACTAAAAATACAAAAATTAGCTGGGTGTGGTGGTGCGTGCCTGTAATCCCAGGCACGCACCACCGGGAGGACCCCAGGGTCCTACTCGGGAGGCTGAGGCAGGAGAATCACTTGAACCCGGGAGGCGGAGGTTGCAGTGAGCCAAGATCATGCCACTGAACTCCAGCCTGTCTGATAGAGCAAGACTCAGTCTCAAAATAAATAAAAAGTATTTGCATACAATACACAGTTATTGCAAGTGTTCTTAAACTGTGATCTTAAACCTTTGCTCTCCTTTCACCAATTGTGCTTCAGACCCTGCAGGGTCTAACATCTTGTCCTTAACCTTGTTACGATTAGACGTTAGAGTGTGGGAAGAAGCTTCTACAAACTAATGGATACGTTGGTCTTGACTGAACTACCTTAGGAGTGGTCTCTGCAGCTTCCAGAGGCTGCTCAATAAACCTTTCTGTAGGAGGGAAACCTAAAGTGGCCCCTGTTCACTACCAACCCTAGGCCCCCTTCCCACCCCCAGACATCCTGCCTCAGCACTGGGGTTGACAGGAAGTGAAACTCAATTGTCTGCTTAGTAGACCTGCCTGGGACCCAACCCTGGGCCCCGGATGTGGACCCCCACCCTGAGGAGGAACGGGGCAAAAAAGGCCGGGGAGAACAGGCTGTTGTTTTTTCCTTTCCCTTTGTTCATTGCGGTTTCTTTCTTTCTGATTTTTATGATGTGGTTGATTAAAGAAATGAGCACCTGGAACCGTAGGCATTAAACGCCTCCTTCTTAGATGTTTCTTGGCTTTTCTTCCCCCACCCACACCCCCCAGTAACTGACTTGGGGTATGATGGAGCACAGATCCTAAAGAAGACACAAAGAAGTCTAGAGTAAGACTGATTCAACCTTATTCCTTATTCGAGAGAGATAACATTACACCTCACTTTGAAGTACAAAAAACTATCTTAAGAGGAATGTCTTCACCTTTATTTAGGGACATATCTAAAGACGATAGAGTGAGAAACACAGGTAATACATAGGGTGGCATTACTTTAAGCATTCTTTGCAAGGCAAGCTGAGTGCCTTAGAGATTAATATCGTTCCAAGATTTCTAAATGAAAGATCCAGGGACAGAAAACTGATAGGCAGAGGTGTTAGGGGACCTATTCTTATATTGTATGTTTGTTTAAAGTAGCTCAGACCAGAGAGGCTTTACACACATTGCACAACTCATTGGTATAGTCCCTAAACTGGACTATGTTTTTGCTTGTATTGCAGAATAAGTACAGGACTTGGTGTATAAAAGGCCTTCAGACGAGTTTGTTTACTATGACTAAGGAGGTCATAGAGGAAGGAGATGAAGCTTTGCTAACAGTGAAGAGAATACTGTAAAGACAAAGGATGGGGAGTGTCAAGGGCCTTGTCTTGTTTTTTTTTGTTTGTTTGTTTGTTTTGTTTTTTTGAGACAGAGTTTCGCTGGTGTTGCCCAGACTAGAGTGCAGTGGCATGATCTCAGCTCACTGCAACCTCCACCTCCCGGGTTGAAGTGATTCTCCTGCTTCAGTCTCCCAAGTAGCTGGGACTACAGGCACGTGCCACCACGCTCAGCTAATTTTTTGTATTTTTAGCAGAGACAGGTTTTCACCATGTTAGCCAAGATTGTCTCGATCTCCTGACCTCATGATCCGCCTGCCTCAGCCTCCCAAAGTGCTGGGATTACAGGTGTGAGCCACCGCGCCCGGCCTTTGGCCCTTGTCTTTTTATGATTGGGGGTGAGAGGGTGAGATCCGGAGGGGCACAGGAGCAAGAGACCCTCTTCAACCTATGCCCGAAATCTCCAGTTTAGATACAACAACAATACTCCCAAACCCTATTACTCAGCAGCTATATTTCTGGCAAATGTGGAGGAGTCTGTTCCAACAAGCCTGTCTTGAAATAATCAAGAACTGCTTAGATACCCCTGTTCCCACTAGAGGGCCTCATGTATTAATTCCCTTTCCTATCTAACTTCCACAAAAAAATATGTATATATTAGGTGTGTGTATGTATGCATCCACAATACCCACACATGCATATACCCTTCTAGTCAGAGGTCTCCCCTCCCCCTTCTTCCCACCCCCAGGTGTAAGAAGGAGATTCCAGGAACTTAAGGCTTTGTTACTCTGCCCCATTTTCAATGAAAGGTAGGAGGGAGTTAGACAGGGGTTAGGGCGGGGCCAGTAAGCAGGATGCCTGGGTCTCCAGTTCCTGCCAGTAAGTCCCTAGGCCTCCATCTGTCTCCCTTGCTGTACCACCTTCACCACCAGCCATGCGACCCCAAGAGCCTTAATGACTCTAGAAGAGACTCCAGGCAGGAGAAGCTGAAAGGACCTTTGACTCCCTACTTTTGGCCAGGGCCTTCTGTGCTACCTGCCAAGGCCAGCAGGTAAAGTGGGAGGATGAGGGTGTGGAGAAAGGGTGGACACAGACCAGAGTGCAAACCTCCACCCTAGAATTAAGGAGAGGACATGAGTCTTGACAGGAGGTGTCCTTAGACTGGAGAAAATAAGTCTAAAAGGGAGGAGAGGGATGTGGAGAAGGTGGGCAGATTGTCTCAAGCAGGGTGGAGCCCGGGGCGGGAGGGAGGTGTTTGGTCAGGTTGTGGAGTCTGGGACTCTGGCCTTGTCCCCCTGGGATCTCCTGAGTGTGAAGTCAGTGGTGGATGGAAGGGAGTTGGACAGGGAAGTTCAGGATGGCAGCAATCAGAAGAGAGTGAGAGGTTGGTTGGGTGCCCAACTGCCGAGCTGTTCTGTTAGGGGCCCGCCCGGTATCTTGGCCTCCCAGGTTTGGGGTGAAGGGAGAGGCTGTGAGTGATTAGAAAGAGAAAATAGAAGCAGAGCTGCCGCCGGCGCGGGAAGAAGATGAGGAGCGCAACAAATGGAGAAAATGTGTCCAAAGCCCGGGACATACTCAAGGGAGGGTGGAGCAGGTTATGGTGAACTGGAAACCTAGAAACGGGCCTCTCCAACTTCGAAGTTCCCAGAGTTGGGGGAGCCGGGCGCGGGCGTGGCGGGCAGGCTGGGGTGGGGGGCGGGCAGCTGTGTCGTCAGGAACAGGGCGGCCCCGCTGCGGCCGCGTCTGCCTGGCCCGTCCCCTCCAGCCCAGCTTGGGCTCCAGCTCCAGCGCCGGCGATTCGGCTGCGACCGCGAGCCCTCCCAAGCAAGGTAGAGACTCCGCGAGCCCCCCAGCGCCCCGCCCTCCCCCGTTGGAACAGGACAGGGGTAGGGAAGGCCAGGACCCACGGGCTGCGTTCGTGCTGCTGGGTCGGGAAGGAGGAAGCGTGACAGCTGGAGCGGGTATCGAGAAGGGTCTGCGCTGGGACGCGGGGGTGCAGCGGGAGGGCTGGGCCAGAACCCAGTGGGTAACGTCTCCCAGGCCTTCCCCTCCATCCCTCCAGCTCATTCGGAGGGATGGTGAAGCCTGGTTCCTGGGACCCGACTCTGAGGGAAGTCCTTTTCGGAACCTCCACAGTGCCGCACGGGTGGAGAAGGGTTCTTGTTTGGCCTCCAGGTCCCCAACTTCCCACCCCCAACCTCTCCCCACCTGTCACTGGGAAGTTTCTGAAAATACCTGAGTCTGAATCTCACTTTTCACCTTTAGATAGGAGAAATAAGCCTTCCTGAGGAAGAAAGGCAAATATATTATTGGGCATCTCTTCAGCCTCAGCACAGACAAGCCCACATCCCCCAACCATGCCAGTATCGTAACTTCCTCCTGTGCTACGCAATGACACCCTCTACACACACACACACACACACACACGCGCGCGCGCGCGCACACACACACACACAACCCCCTCAGCCAGGCAGCACTGCAGTCGTCAGTGTTTGTGGAGGCTTAATAAGTTTTGAGGCTTCAAGCAAATGATTCCCTCCTGGGGGCTACCTACTAGGAGCAGCGGTCCAGGAGAGGAGGAGGATACAGTCTATGATATGATTAAGGAATTCAGAAGTCCAGGTAATCAATCTTGGGCCCTCAAATTCGGAGCTCCTGCCCCCTGGGGCAACCTCAATATTCTGGGGACATAGCTATTTCCTGAGTAATGGTCGACTTAAAGGACTTGGAATGTGAGCAATGAATGCTTAAGTGAAAAAAGGAAACTTTAAATATTAACACAGGCTTTGGAAATAATATTTATCTCTTGGTTAAAATTTTAGTATTTGATATTTAAAATTAGATCCAGAGACCCATGAGCTCTAAGATTTAGTGGAATGTACTAAGGATGGGTGTCTAGAGTCTGTGCCCTTAAGAGAGTAATTCTCTCTCTATGCCTTAATTTCCTCCTCTGTAAAATACAAGGGTTGGTGACTCTCAGCTCTGTGGATGTTCTAAGATTCTCTGCCTCCAAGTCAACTTCTTCCTTTCTCACCCCAAGTGGGTAGGGACGGGCAGGGAAACCAGAGGAGGGAAGGGAAGGGTGAGTCACAAATAGCTAGCAGGCTGGCAGCAGACCCCACCCTCCCAGCCCTGGCGTTTGCCTAGACTAGCCCAGGTTATAGCCTCAGGGTTGGGATGGACCTGGAGGAAGAAAATGGACTTGTTCCAGGTCTTTGAGTCCACAGGATCCCACAGTTTGCTGCCCTTCAGCTCCAGGGATAGCTAAATTTTCAGTAAGAGAGGTCAAGAGAACCACTGAAAAGATCCCAGGAGCACTCATGTTGAAGATTCCAGCCCAGTGGTGTCCTTGAACGCTGAGAGTCTAGTTCTAGCTACCTTATCATCCTCCCAGAGGCAAAGTTCACGATCCTGATACTACATGTTTGCACCTGACAGATATATTAATAACAAGGGGTAAGATGTACAACTGGGCTTCACTGATGCTGGAAGTCCCTGAAATTTATGCCTTCCTGATTCAAAGACATCATTTTTCCTAATCTCCAGAAATGTTTCTCTAGGTACTACCCTTGTGTAGGAATGATAATAGCTGATGATCATTGAGTTCCTATTCTGTGCCATGCTGTTTGCTAAGTACATTGCATATATCATCTTATTTAATGCCCACATTGTGACTGATTTCTGTAGGTGCCCACCTTACTGACGAGAAAACTGAGGCTCAGGGAGATGAAATGACCTCTCAAAGAGTTAGGCTTCTGATCCTTGCCTGTCCAATTTGCAAGTCCATTCTCTTAACTTCTACTCTATACTACTTCTCCAGGTTTAAGAACTGCGGAGCTAGAAAGGAGCAAGAAAGGGTTAGATCACTGTAAAAAGAGAGGCAGAGAAGAAGCCTTTCCTCTCTCCTTTGCACTGTAACTTGTTTGCTCCCTCCCTGTCACTTTCTCCCTCAGATTCCATTTCCTAGAACTTTAGAGTCATCTTAGAATTCCCAGAAGTAATCAGAGAGGCCAATTAAGCTATAGAGGCCCCATTAGCCATAAGACTATTAGTATTCATTAGATCTGTTGGCAGCAGAAGTTGGACTACAGTCATTGAAAAGTGCCAGATGGGTAGAGTCCTTTCTCTAGGATGTCAGTATCCCAGAACCTTCTTCTGAGTATTCCCAGAGAGCTGCTGGAACAGGAATGGTGTGCTGCATAAAAGTAGGCAGCAGAGATGTCCCAAGGGTAGAGGCTGCAGAGAAGGTTCTTGCACTATCAGAAAGGAAAGGGGCTTGGCTGTTCTTGAACTCCCAAACTGCTTCCCTAACCCAACAAGCCCTAAGTTAGTAGGTGGAGGTCAGGGTGTTTGATGGGGTAGTCAATGAGTGCTTTTCAGGATCATTCATTCATTCATTTAACAAATATTTATTTAGCACCTATTCTATGTACTACAAATTATCTCCTTTCCTCTGACTGTCAGGTGGACACTCTGGCATCCCATTCCCATGTAACCATATTTGGATTAATAGCCCCAAATTATGAATCCCCAGCTTTACACAATCACTTGTACAACCAATATTGAGCACCCACTACAAACTGGGAAGGGTGTCCCACAAACAGAACAGTAAGTCTCATCGCTCTGAGCAGGGGAGAGCTTGGCATGCCTGAGGAACAGAAAGGAGTGCAGTGACACCAGAGGGCCCGCTGTGAGGAGACAGTGGAACAAGAGGAGGGCAGAGTAACAAGCAGAGGCACTACCACATGGCCTTGGGCTGGAGCCTTGGATTTTCCATCTATCAACTGCCTTAGGAAATCCAAGCTTCTCTGAGCTCCAGTTTCCTCATCTGTAGAATGGTTATGCCAATAGTTTCCTATGTCTCAGGATTTGATTCTAATTGTTAATACAATAATAACTAGCATTTTTTGTAGGCCTCCTAAATGTCAGGCATTATACAAGCCACTTTTCATATATTGCTTTACTTAAACCACACAACTGTGAAAAATGGGTTCTCATTCTCCCCATTTCACAGATATAACTTCTCCAAGTCACACAGTGGTATCAGAGCTAAGAATGAGACCCAGATACGACCGATCCTAGTTCTGTTCCAAAACCGTACTGTATTATATTCACGTAAGATATATTATTATCATTATCGAATCAAGGCAAGTCGCTCACTGCACCTTGGTCCCTGGGTCCAGTAGCCAAAACTTGGGGCTCCCTAAGTACTGCTGACCTAGCGGAGTGGAAGGAAGTTCCCAGTAGCCGAGACACTAGCACTTGGCTCCACCGTCCAGGGACTGGGAAACACTAGATGTGTTGGCAGCAGAAGTTGGACTATAGTCACTGAAAACTGCCAGATGGGTGAGTCCTTTCTCTAGGATGTCAGTATCCCAGAACCCTCTTCTGAGGAAGAGACTCTGTGGGTACCCAGAGTCTCTTCCCCTGCCTCTTCCCTACCCCGCGCCTAGGTCCCCATCCTTCCCTAGTGGAGCTCCGCCGAACTCAGTCTAGGCGGGGCCGGGTCTAGGGACCTTGCCAGAGCTGGTTCTATGTCGCGCGTCAGAAGCGCTAGAGGTCGTTGCGGGGCGTGGGTGGCTCGGGGAGTGGGTGGCTGAGCGGAGCTGGGGTCCCGGGCCAGAGGCGGAACAAAATGGGGTCATGGCCAGGAAGACGCGCTAAGGCAGTAAGAGTCACCCAGAGGGAGGGAACTGCTGAGGACCCGAGATGGGAAAGAGCGCAGGCTGGGGAGAGTCTGCAGAGATTGACGATGGCGGGAGGAAACGCAGAAACAGACAAGGGACACACCCACAGAAACATATATAGACTGAGAAAGCCGGGTGCGGTTGGGAAGGTGAGGGTAGTCAGATGAATCAAGATAGGTTGGGGGAGAGGGAGAAGGATCCAGAAATGGAGAGACAGAGATGAGTCAGAGAAACAGAGACAGAGGACAGATACTGTCAGGGAGGGTAGAGGCACAGGGAAGAGGGACACAGGGAAAGGAAGATATTTAGGGAGGGACTAGGAGAGAAGGAAAGAACAAAAATAATAGTGGGAGTAGAGACAGAATGGAACAGACAGAAGAAAAGACACCCAGACAGCTGGCTCTTCCCACTGTACAGTCTGTCACCTTTCCCCAGGCCTACCCTCTGAAGAGGTCCAAGCAACGCAAGTACTACTACGAAGCTGCCTTTCTGGCCATCCTTGAGAAAAACAGACAGATGGCCAAGGAGAGGGGCCTAATAAGCCCCAGTGATTTTGCCCAGCTGCAAAAATACATGGAATGTGAGTCTTCCTGTCAGACCTTCAGTTCTGGAGACCCTGTCCCAGAGAATCCCTCCTCCCCCTCATTGCACCTCCTGCCCCCCAGCTTCCTTAGTGGCTTTGAGCAGTGTGCTGCTTAGATGTGCTCATGACTGGGAGCGGGAGGAGCGGGAGGAGCAGGAGATGGGGAGATGCACAAGGTCTCGGCTCTCTACCCACCTTCGCTGTACCTGGACTGCTTGCACCAGCTCTCAGAGAAGAGGAGTAAAGAGTGGTACTGTTTTGGAGGATCTGAAATATTTTTTCCTCTGTATTTCTTTGTTTCTTCTTGGAATTTCTTCATGTTATTTGAATCTTTTTTCCTGCTGGATTTCTCTGGCAGGAGAACTCAGCTGAACTAATAATGCTGTTCTCTTACTCTCTCCACACCCTAGACTCCACCAAAAAGGTCAGTGATGTCCTAAAGCTCTTCGAGGATGGTGAGATGGCCAAATATGTCCAAGGAGATGTGAGTGGCAGCAGAGAAATCCTCTCCTTGATCAACTCTTCCCATCTTTGTTTTTGATCCCCAATTTCCAGGAATTATTCTGGACCTGTCCCTCACTATCCCCTCTAGAGATACCCTAGTGTCCATTGTCACTCTGACTATTGCTTTAGGACAAAACAGGAGATTCTATTAACTCAGGACTTAATCAAAGAAACCATACTCCTGCCTCAGATGCTTCTCAGCTCTGCACTTATTATCCCTGTCCCCACTACTCCCAATTCTTCAGCCCCAGCTCCGACCTTGCAGACTCCCCAGGATAATGCTCACTCTCATTATAGGCCATTGGGTACGAGGGATTCCAGCAATTCCTGAAAATCTATCTGGAAGTGGATAATGTTCCCAGACACCTAAGCCTGGCACTGTTTCAATCCTTTAAGACTGATCACTGCTTAAATGAGGCAAATGTGACAAAAGGTATGGTCAAGCAGGTAGGACTGGGCTGAGCCTCTGGAAGAAAAATCAGACTTACGGATTTGGGGATGAGAATTAACTTGAGTCACATGTTGTGCAGGTTGGGGGAAATTAGTGGAGAATAGTCAGGCTGGTCTAGGAGCTAAAGGGAGGAAAGGTAAAGGGGAGAGGTAAGCTGAGGGCAGTGGCTCACACCTGTAGTCCCAGCACTTTGGGAGGCTGAGGTGGGAGGATTGTTTGAGGCCAGGAGTTCAAAGTGCAGTGAGCAGTAATAATGCCACTGCACTCCAGCCTCAGTGACAGAGCGAGACCCTGTCTCTTAAAAAAATTAGTAAATTTTTTTTTTTTTTAAAGGAAGAGGTGGAACAGACAAAGGATAAAACATGAGCCAAAGTGGAGGGAGCCCTGACTTCTGATCTGCTTTTTTGTAACCAGATGTGGTGTGTCTCAATGATGTTTCCTGCTACTTTTCCCTTCTGGAGGGTGGTCGGCCAGAAGACAAGTTAGAATGTGAGTTGCCCTTCTGGAGTGAGGTGGTAGGGCAGTGAAGGGAGAGTGAGGTGTTTCCCAGCCTCCTTTCCCTTATTCCTTCAGGATTCCTAAAGGCTGACAGGTCTAGACAAAGGTGGGGCCAGAGAATGAGCCCATTTCCTCTGTTCTCCCAGACTATTTATACTAATACCCTTCACCATAGTCACCCCAGTTCCCATGTCTTGTACATTCCCATGTAGGCGGCCCAGGATGTCCTTGGGATATGGATTGTGTATTGTCTCCCCTGACACATTCACTGAGGGGGAATCCAAGCTTGTTTTCCCCTCCTTTTTGTCTCTTTCTCAGTCCCATCCCAGGCTCTAGGCTTCTCACCCAAAAGCTCTCTCCCTGTCTCTTTGTTTCCCCCATATTCTGGTATGAATTCTTTGAGTATCTCTCACAAACTGACTCTGGCCCCCCTAAAACACCCCACAGTCACCTTCAAGCTGTACGATACGGACAGAAATGGGATCCTGGACAGCTCAGTGAGTTGGGGACCCTGTATGCTGGGCAAGGGAATATGTGTTCATTTGTCTGCACCCTCCTGCCCCTACTGTTCCAGGGTCTTAAGAAACAGAAGAGGATGGGGGGAGAGGTTGAGTCCTGTAGGACTAAATTTGAAAGTAAGTCCCAAGCTCTTGACCCCTCAAAGAGAATGTTGGAGACATGAATTGGGTCTGCCTTACAAGCATACAAACACATTTATTTACTTGGCAGACGTACCTGAGAATGAGAGGTGTGAATCTGGGGTGGAACCCCAGAACACTGATTTCTGGAAAAGAATTTGGATGGTGGTAGTAAGGGGGATATGGCTGTGGCTCTTGCCTTTTTTGCTCCAGGAAGTGGACAAAATTATCCTACAGATGATGCGAGTGGCTGAATACCTGGATTGGGATGTGTCTGAGCTGAGGCCGGTAAGGCAGCTCTTCCTTCTTGTCCCTTCTTGTATCTTCTTCCCTGATGAGTCCTGCATCTGCCTTACCTCATCTCTGACAGGCAACCTGGTTCCCTTGGCTAGGATGGCAGGGCTGGGTATCCTAAGAGGCAGTGGAGAGGTGTAGGGTCTGAAGACCCACTCACACTGAAAGTCCCTTTCCACTCTGTGCTCAGATCCTTCAGGAGATGATGAAAGAGATTGACTATGATGGTAGTGGCTCTGTCTCTCAAGCTGAGTGGGTCCGGGCTGGGGCCACCACCGTGCCACTGCTAGTGCTGCTGGGTCTGGAGATGGTGAGTAGGAGAGACTTTGGAGGATGAGTAAGACAGCTTTGGGTTATGCTTGCCAGGATTGGCCCTGTAAGGGCTTTGACACTCCCTAGCATCTACTGTGCCTTCCTAGACTCTGAAGGACGATGGACAGCACATGTGGAGGCCTAAGAGGTTCCCCAGGCCAGTTTACTGCAATCTGTGCGAGTCAAGCATTGGTCTTGGCAAACAGGGGCTGAGCTGTAACCGTGAGTAATGGGACCTGGGAGGTAGGGGAAGCGGGTCAGTGTAGCTATCTGTGGAAGCTTGGCTGTCTGAACTTAGAAAGACCTAGGTTTGAATCCTGGGCTCTGCCACTGACTAGTTATGTGACCTTGGGAAAGCCACATCACTTCTTTAAGCCTTAGTTTCCGCAACTGAAAATGAGGTAATTGTGAGCATTAAAAAAGTTAGTGCAAGAAAAGTGCTTCAGATGGTGCATGCACATACTATAACATGCAATAAAAAAAAATATCTATTATGATTACTATTGCTGTTAGACCTGAGCCTCCCAAGCATCATCCAGCTCAGTTCCTGCCTGGCACATGGATGGCGTGGGGTAGCAGCTGATCTTTTAGGAGGAAGAGTAAGGAAAAGGCATGGCTTTTGGAGGCGGGCACTTCACCCCAAACTTTTATTCTGGTACACCCTGAAGCAAGGGATCACATATCTGATCTTGCCTCACCCCCAGGTAAGAAGGAAATAGGGGGAGGGGCTCAGCTAAGCCTCCCAACTTCTTCCTTCTCCCTCAGTCTGTAAGTACACTGTTCACGACCAGTGTGCCATGAAAGCCCTGCCTTGTGAAGTCAGCACCTATGCCAAGTCTCGGAAGGACATTGGTGTGAGTGACCTCAAGCCCCTGCTCCCAACATCACCTCCATCCTGGCCCTGGCCCTTGGCCCATTGCTGCCCTCAGCTCCTCCCTCCCCTAGGTCCTGCTCAGACCCTCCCAGACAAGGGACTGCCTTTCTCCCCAAGGTCCAATCACATGTGTGGGTGCGAGGAGGCTGTGAGTCCGGACGCTGCGACCGCTGTCAGAAAAGGATCCGGATCTACCACAGTCTAACCGGGCTGCATTGTGTATGGTGCCACCTAGAGGTCAGTTTGGGAGCCATCCCTCCTGGCTGCGTCTTAGGGCCCCGCAGAGCTGCCCTCTCCACCGGCCTCCCAGCCACACCTCCCTTACAGCCACAGTTGCCCCAGGGGCTCTTTCCAGCCCAGACTGTCAGGTTGAGAGGAGGCAGGGTTCCCTTCGTGATCTCTCTGTGCCCACCTCGTCTTTCAGATCCACGATGACTGCCTGCAAGCGGTGGGCCATGAGTGTGACTGTGGGCTGCTCCGAGATCACATCCTGCCTCCATCTTCCATCTATCCTAGTGTCCTGGTGAGACCCTCCGCAGCAGCGAGGAGGGGACAGGAGTGCTCCCCGATTTCCCACACTCACTGAGTGGCATTTAGAATACAGAGCTCATACTTTAAGGATTCAAGTCAGACCCCTCTATTTAGGGATTCGTGCACAATACAGCTTTCCTTCCCTCTGCTTTCTTCCCCTCCCAGGCCTCTGGACCGGATCGTAAAAATAGCAAAACAAGCCAGAAGACCATGGATGATTTAAATTTGAGCACCTCTGAGGCTCTGCGGGTACAGGGCTAAGAGTCTGGGGCTTCATGATGGGGGCCGATTTTTCAGTGGATCCCTCATGGGTGGGAATGAAGAGGGAGTGCCTGGTGGGGGGCGGTTGATGCTCTCACTCTCCAGAAACTCCACCATGGTGGGGGAGGGAAGGGGAGGGAAACAGGAGGGAGGGGGAAAATATCTTGGTGGAATGCCAGCCCTCTGCCCCTGTCTCCAGGGCCCACCTTAACTCTGACAAAATCCTGCTTTCTTTATCCTTACTTTCTTCCCCCAATGCAGATTGACCCTGTTCCTAACACTCACCCACTTCTTGTCTTTGTCAATCCTAAGAGTGGCGGGAAGCAGGGCCAGAGGTGAGGAGAGATATATTGGGCCTTCTAAGATGAGAGGGAGGGCCTGCCTGCAGCACTTGGAAGGTGGAGGGGGATGTGTGTGTCTAGAGGTGCATACCTTGAGGAACACATCAAGAGACTGAGGTTCAGAAGATCACCCCCTACCCCCGCGCCTGCCATGAGCTTTTCTTTTTCCCACACACAGGGTGCTCTGGAAGTTCCAGTATATATTAAACCCTCGACAGGTGTTTAACCTCCTGAAGGATGGTCCTGAGATAGGGTGAGCACAGGTCAGGGGCTGTATCACGGTGTTTTCGTTGGTCTGTGTATCTGTATATGTTAGGAGAGTGCAGGAAAGAGTGCAGTTGGGAGAGGAGGGCTAGAGATCCCCAAGAGGCCAGAATTCGGAATGTTTCCTTCCCTGGGGTCACTGGGTATCCCATCCTCTGAGCTCTCTGGCCCATCTTTGTACTCTCCAAGAATGAAGATACCAATTTTTCCCTAACCACTGAGGAGTGGCTATAACTTTCCCCATTGTTCTTTTCTCTGACCTTCATAGAAACTCAAGTCTTTTGACAAAAAGGAGGAGAGTCCTAAGGAATGAGAGACAAGAAGCAATGTGCCTGCCCAGGAGTTGGGTAACCTCAGTCCTGTTATCCTTCTTCATCTTCTCTCTCCCCTTTGTCTCAGGCTCCGATTGTTCAAGGATGTTCCTGATGGCCGGATTTTGGTGTGTGGTGGAGACGGCACAGTAGGCTGGATTCTAGAGACCATTGGTCAGTGCAGGGAGGGGCTCTAGGAAGAGATTGGGGTCATAATCTTGCAGAGCTAACTCACCCCATCCTTCTCTTCACCTGCCTCCGCAGACAAAGCTAACTTGCCGGTTTTGCCTCCTGTTGCTGTGTTGCCCCTGGGTACTGGAAATGATCTGGCTCGATGCCTAAGATGGGGAGGAGGTAAGTGGTTAGAAATTGTTTTGCTGTAGGATGTGGGGAGTTGTGTAGGATGGGAAAGGCACTTGGAGAAGAAACTAGGCATCTGGTATAGAAAGAGGATTGGGGAAGAAGAGGAGCACAGACAGGTGGTTACAAAAGTGGAATGTCCAAAAAGAAGACAGCTTTGGAAGAAGCAGGGACCACAATCTGAACCTAGAAGGGTCAAGGGTGATAGTCCCCTTTCCTGTAAATTTTTTTTTTTTTTTTTGAGACGGAGTCTTGCTCTGTTGCCCAGGCTGGAGCGCAGTGGCTGGATCTCAGCTCACTGCAAGCTCCGCCTTCCGGGTTTACGCCATTCTCCTGCCTCAGCCTCCCGAGTAGCTGGGACTACAGGCACCCGCCACCTCGCCTGGCTAGTTTTTTGTATTTTTTAGTAGAGACGGGGTTTCACCGTGTTAGCCAGGATAGTCTCGATCTCCTGACCTTGTGATCCGCCCATCTCGGCCTCCCAAAGTGCTGGGATTACAGGCTTGAGCCACCGCGCCCGGCTCCTGTAAATATTTTTATGTTTCTCCCAACCAACTCTTATGGCTCAGAGAATCAAGGAATATGGGGGTGGGGAACAATGTGGGAATAAGGAAGGTTGTATCAGCTAAGCCAGATACTGATTGATGGAGCTAGCAGGGAGCTTGGTCATGTCTCCTTCACTCATTCAAACAATTAACCAGGTAGTCATTAATTAATTCACTATGACTTTTTTCTGAGTATTGCAATAGTCTCCTAACTGCTCTCCCATTTCTAATCTCTTATGCCTTTCAAACAGAAAGAGTTTGAGGGATAGCATTGGTAGATAAAGAGGTCAATGTAGGGCAGATTGTGTTTGAGGAATCTTGGAGTTGAGGTTATTGGGTTCAGAGTCCAGCTCTAAGATCTTGCTGGAGATCTTAGGGAATAGAGATCTGCTAAGGGCAGTGGAAGGCATTCTAGATGGAGGAAGTAGTGTAAGGCCAGAGGAGCCACCAAACAACATAGTGGTGCATTGGGGGAACTGTAAGTCATTCATCATGATTGGGACATAGGGTGCAAGGTGGAAAACGTGGAAAGGGAAGACTAGTTGAGCAGAGTCCAGATTATGAAGGGTTATGAATACTGTGCCGGGGAGTTTTTAATTTTATCCTGCCAGAGATTGCAAACTGACAGCCCACAGTAATTATTTTGTGTTGTTTTGTATTGGTTGCCTTGCAGTGTTTTCGATTTCTTTGTACTTGATTATTTCTAAGTGGGACATGTATTCTTCAGTTTATCACAATCCCGTTGGCTCCCTGCTAGTCCCTTATTCACTTTACCTTTCTTTTTCTTTTTTTCTTTTTTTTTCTTGAGATGGAGTCTCGCTCTGTTGCCCAGGCTGGAGTGCAGTGGTGCCACCTCAGCTCACTGCAACCTCTGCCTCCCAGGTTCAAGTGATTCTCCTGTCTCGGCCTCCCGAGTAGCTGGGATTACAGGTGTGCGCCATCATGCCAGGCTAATTTTTGTATTTTTAGTAGAGACGAGGGTTCACCATGTTGGCCAGGCTGGTCTCGAACTCCTGACCTCAAGTGATCCGCCCACCTAGGCCTCCCAAAGTGTTGGCATTACAGGTGTGAGCCACCACGCCCAACCTACTTTACCATTCATGCCACTCAGGTATTTGAGTGTGCAATCCTTGCACTATGGGCGAACTCTTTTTTTTCTTTTCTTTTTTTTTTAACCCAATCTAACAAGCAGCAGTCAGGGAGAACTCGATGTCAAGTAAAAGATGTAACTAAAAGAAAAATTAGGAAGAAATATCTCTGAGTGCTTATTATAATTTAAGTTTTATATGTAGACATATAACCAATTCTTTGACCAATTTTCAGATCCTCAATATCTGACTTTTTCATTTATAATATTAGATATTTTGAAATTACGTATTTTATGTCTTCCCTGTATTCTGCAAACAAGAATCAAGTTAGCATAACCAAGCAAACAAGTTAGCAGAAAACATTGCAGTTTTCTGGTAACTCAACCTGAATCAGGACAATAAGGATATAAATATAGCACTAATGAAAATGTATGTTGGGCTGGGCACGGTGGTTCCTTCCTGTAATCCCAACACTTTGGGAGGCCGAGATCAGAAGATCACTTTAAGCCAGGAGCTGGAGACCAGCTTGGACAACAAAGTGAGACCAAGTCTCTACAAAATATTTTTTTTTAATTAATTAATTTATTTTTTGAGATGGAGTCTTGCTCTGTCGCTCAGGCTGGAGTGCAGTGACGCGATCTTGGCTCACTGCAAGCTCCGCCTCCCGGGTTCACGCCATTCTCCTGCCTCAGCCTCCTGAGTGGCTGGGACTACAGGCGCCCGCCACCTCGCCCGGTTAGTTTTTTTTTTTTTTTGTATTTTTTTAGTAGAGACGGGGTTTCACCGTGTTAGCCAGGATGGTCTCCATCTCCTGACCTCGTGATCCGCCCGCCTCAGCCTCCCAAAGTGCTGGGATTACAGGCTTGAGCCACGGCGCCCGGCCTCTATAAAATATTTTTTAAAAAATTAACTGGGCATAGTGACACATGCCTGTAGTCCCAACAACTCAAGAGGTAGAAACCGGAGGATTCCATGAGCCCAGGAGTTTCAGGCTGCAATGAGCTATGATTGGGCCACTGCACTCAATCCTGAGTGACACAGTGAGAACTCATCTCTAAAAATAAGCAAACACACAAATAAATAGCCAGGCATGGTGGTGCATGCCTATAGTCCCAGCTGAGGCTGAGGCGGGAGGATTGCTTCAGCTGAAAAGATCAAGGCTGTAGTGAGCCATGATTGCACCACTGCACTCCAGCCTGGGCAACAGTGTGAGACTTTAAATTTAAAAATAAAAAGGAAAACATGTTGACGCTGAAAAAATCATGAGGTTTGAAGAGAGGGGATTGAAAGGAGTATCACTATGGGAGCTCTGTGGAAGATGGATTGTAGGAAGGAGACAGAATAGGAAATTACCTGTTTTGCAGTAGTCCAGACAAGAGATGACGAACACAGAAGCCAAGGCAGCAGCAATGGAGTTAATGAGGTAGAAGCCACAGCTCTAGATAACTGACAGGTTGTGGAGGAGGAGGTAGAGACAAGTCTAGGACATTTCCTAGGTTTGTGGACTCAGCAGATGGGGGTGGCATTTATTTATTCATTTATTCTTTTTTTTTTTTTTTTTTTTTTTTTGAGACAGAGTCTTGCTCTCTTGCCTAGACTGGAGTGCAGTGGCACAATCTCAGCTCACTGCAATCTCCACCTCCCAGTTCCGACGATTCTCCTGCCTCAGCCTCCCGAGTAGCTGGGATTACAGGCGTCCACCACCACATCCAGCTAATTTTTGTATTTTAAGTGGAGATGAGATTTCACCATGCTGGCCAGGCTGGTCTCGAACTTCTGACCTCAGGTGATCCACCTGCCTCTGCCTCCCAGAGTGCTGGGATTATATGCATAAACCACCCCACCCAGCCTGGGGGTGGATTTATTAAGATAGGGAATACAGGAGGAAGATCAGTTTAAGGAAGAAAAATTCAGTTTGGGGCAGGTGGAGATGTTATGGTGGGTGGTTAAAAATACGTATCAGGAATTTAGGAGAGAAGTCAAATATTTTAGGAGATACGTGTTTAAGAGTCATCTGCGCCTAGGTGGTAATTGACATTCTTAGAGTAGCTGCGATTACCCAGGCAAAGAGGTAAGAGAAGGTGAACAAGGACAGCAAGATCCCGGTAAACACCCTATTTAACAGTTGAGCAAAGGAAGAGGAGTTATTAAAGAGTCTGCATTAGTGTCCCATTGCTGCTGTCACCAATTACCACAAACAGTGGCTTAAAGCAACACAAATTTATTATCTTACAGTTCTGGATGAGAGAAGTCCAAAATGGGTCTCACTAGGCTAAAATCAAGGTGTTAGCAGAGCTGAGTTCTTTTCTAGAGGCTCTAGGGAAGAATCCTTTGCTTTTTCTAGTTTCAACAAGCTGTCTGCATTCCTCGGCTCAAGGTCCCCCTTCCAACCAGTGAGTGGTCTTATCACTCCAACCCCTGCTTCCATGGTCACATCTCCTTTTACAACTCTTTTCTCCTGCCTTCCTCTTTCACTTATAAGGACCCCTGTGATTACACTGGTACCACCCAGATAATCCAGTATGATCTCCCATCTGAAAATCCTCGTTTTTTTGTTTGTTTGTTTTTAGACACAGTCTCCCTCTGTTGCCCAGGCTGGAGTGCAATGGCACAATCTTGGCTCATTGCAACCTTGGCCTCCCTGGTTCAAGCGATTCTCATGTCTCAGCCTCCCAGGTAGCTGGGATTACAAGCCTGTGCCAACACGCCTGCTAATTTTTGTATTTTTAGTAGAGACAGGTTTTACTGTGTTGCCCATTGCTGGTCTCGAACTCCTGACCTCAAGTGAACCGCCTGCCTCAGCCTCCCACAGCCTCCCAAAGTGCTGGGATTACAGGTGTGAGCCACTGCGCCTGGCCTATGGAGACATTTTTAAAACCTTTTCTCGCCGGGCGCGGTGGCTCAAGCCTGTAATCCCAGCACTTTGGGAGGCCGAGACGGGCGGATCACAAGGTCAGGAGATCGAGACCATCCTGGCTAACACGGTGAAACCCCGTCTCTACTAAAAATACAAAAAACTAGCCGGGCGAGGTGGCGGGCGCCTGTAGTCCCAGCTACTCCGGAGGCTGAGGCAGGAGAATGGCGTAAACCCGGGAGGCGGAGCTTGCAGTGAGCTGAGATCTGGCCACTGCACTCCAGCTCGGGCGACAGAGCAAGACTCCGTCTCAAAAAAAAAAAAAAAAAAAAAAAAAAAAAAAAAAAAAAAAAAAAAAAATAAAACCTTTTCTCTCCCCTGACTACAATTATAATACACGCTGGTGGTGAAAAATAGCTCAAACATTTCATATATATGTGCCAAGAAAGTGAAAGCTCCCTATAATCTATGCCCTACAGTTTTGGGGTCTGTTCCTCCATGTTTTACTTCCTAGACACAAACTAACATATATTTAAACAATGAGATCATTTTATAAATGTTTTTCTTCTTTTTCTACTTAACAGTTCATATTGGTTATCATTATATTTCTTTTTTTTTTTTTTTTTTTTTTTTGAGACGGAGTCTCGCTCTGTCGCCCAGACTGGAGTGCAGTGGCCGGATCTCAGCTCACTGCAAGCTCTGCCTCCCGGGTTCACAGCATTCTCCTGCCTCAGCCTCCTGAGTAGCTGGGACTACAGGCGCCCGCCACCACGCCTGGCTAGTTTTTTGTATTTTTTAGTAGAGACGGGGTTTCACCGTGTTAGCCAGGATGGTCTCGATCTCCTGACCTCATGATCCGCCCGTCTCGGCCTCCCAAAGTGCTGGGATTACAGGCTTGAGCCACCGCGCCCGGCCGGTTATCATTATATTTCTATACAGTCAGGTTTGCTTCATCCATTTTAGGACTGAATAGTGTTCCATTGTGTGAATGTGTAATCATTTATAAACAGTTCCCTATTGGTGGACATTAGGGTAGCATTCAGTTTTTTAATCTTACAAACCACGGTGCAGTGAACACTCATACATCTATCTTTGCGCACAGATATGAACATTTCTCTAGGAGAGATTTCTAGAAGTAGAATTGCTGACTCGGAGAATATGAACATTTTTATTTTATTTTATTTATTTTTTTGAGACCGAGTTCCACTCTTGTTGCCCAGGCTAGAGTGCAATAGCACAATCTTGGCTCACTGCAACCTCTACCTCCCGATTCAAGCGATTCTTGTGCCTCAGCCTCCCCAGTAGCTGAGACTAAAGGCATGCGCTACCATACCTGGCTAATTTTTTGTATTTTCAGTAGAGATGAGGTTTCACCATGTTGGTCAGGCTGATCTCGAACTTTGACTTCAGGTGATCCTCCTGCTTCGGCCTCCCAAAGTCCTGGGATTACAAGTGTGAGCCACCACACTCAGCCGAAAATTATATATATATGTGTGTGTATATATATATATATATATATATATGTTTATGTTTTTTAGGCACAGGGAGGGGTTTGCTCTGTTGCCCAGGCTGGAGTGCAGTGGCACGATCTCGGCTCACTGCAAGCTCCGCCTCCTGGGTTCACGCCATTCTCCTGCCTCAGCCTCCCGAGTAACTGGGACTACAGGCGCCAGCCGCCATGCCCGGCTAATTTTTTTGTAGTTTTAGTAGAGATGGGGTTTCGCCATGTTAGCCAGGATGGTCTCAATCTCTTGACTTCGTGATCCACCTGCCTCAGCCTCCCAAAGTGCTGGGATTACAAGCGTGAGCCACCGCGTCCAGCCTGAAAATAACTATTAATAGTAAAATGTTCACGCCAGACATGGTGGCTCACACCTGTAATCCCAGCACTTTGGGAGGCCAAGGTGGGTGGATCATGAGGTCAGGACTTCAAGACCAGCCTGGCCAACATGGTGAAATGTCATCTCTACTAAAAATACAAAAATTAGCTGGGTGTGGTGGCAGGCACCTGTAATCCCAGCTACTCAGGAGGCTGAGGCAGGAGAAACATGGAGGTTGCAATGAGCTGAGATCATGCCGCTGCACTCCAGCCTGGGTGACAAACCTAGACTCCATCTTGGGGAAAAAAAAAAAAAAACGGTATTTTCTTTTTAAAAAACTATTCAAATAGCCGAACACGGTGGCTCACACCTGTAATCCCAGCACTTTGGGAGGCCAAGGCTGGAGGATCACTTGAGCCCAGGAGTTTCAGACCATCCTGGGCTCCATAGTGAGACCTCATCTTTATGAAAAATAAAATAATTACCCAGGCATGGTGGCACAAGCTTGTGGTTCCAGATACTCAGGAGCCAGAGGCAGGAGGATAGCTTGAGCCTGGCAGGTTGAGGCTGCAGTGAGCCAGTGCACTCCAGCTTGGGCAAGAGAGCAAGATCCTGTCTCAGAAAAAAAAAAAAATTACACAAATAGGTTGGGCGCAGTGGCTCATGCCTGTAATCCCAGCACTTTGAGAGGCCGAGGTGGGTGGGTCACGAGGTCAGGAAATCGAGACCATCCTGGCTAACACGGTGAAACCCCATCTCTACTAAAAACACAAAAAATTAGCCGGGTGTGGTGGCGGGCGCCTGCAATCCCAGCTACTCGGGAGGCTGAGCAAGAGCATAGCTGGAACCAGAGAGGCGGAGGTTGCAGTGAGCCGAGATCATGCCACTGCACTCCAGCCTATGCAACAGAGCTGGACTCCATCTCAAAAAAAAAAACTGACATAAATAATCAGTATGTTGTCACCGTAAAGATTTAAAGACTCTTCACAAAATTCCATGTACCTCCTCAGAGATAAACACTGTTTCCTATTTACACTTTTTTCTGTTTTTACATGCATGCGTGCACACACACACACACACACATACACACATATGTATAAACACACAACTTTTTTTTTTTTTTTGAAACGGAGTCTCACTCTGTTACCCAGGCTGGAGTACAGTGGTGCAATCTCAGCTCACTGCAATGTCTGCCTCCCAGGTTCAAGCGATTCTGCCTGCCTCAGCCTTCTGAGTAGCTGGGATTACAGGCACCCAACACCATGCCCAGCTAACTTTTGTATTTTTAGTAGAGACAGGGTTTCACCATGTTGGCCAGGCTGATCTCGAACTCCTGACCTTAGGTGATCTGCCCACCTCGGCCTCCCACAGTGCTGGGATTACAGGCGTGAGCCATTGCACCCAGCGAAAATTATGTTTTGATAAAATCCAATAACATTTTGATAAAAATTGCCAAAATGCTTTCCAAAAATGAGTTATCAAGTCATGCCATAGCTAACAGCAAATGAGAATGCCAATTTATTCATAAACTCATTAGCGCTTGGTTTTCTGAATCTCCTTATACTTTGCCAACCTGATAGGCAACAAAAGTTAGCTAATTGTTTTAATTATGGTTCTTGAAATTGTTAGTAATACTGAGCACCTTTCCTATGCATATTGGCCATTTGTATTTTTTCTTCTATTATAGACTTGTTTGTATTATTTGCCCATTTTTCCTTTTTTGTTTTTTGTTTCTTTATTTTGAGATAGTCTTGCTCTGCTGCCCATGCTGGAGTACAGTGGTGAGATCACAGCTCACCACAACCTCAAACTCCTAGGCTCATGCAATCCTCCCACCTCAGAGTAGCCAGGACTACAGTCACATGCCACCACACCTGGCTAATTTTTTTTTTTTTTGAGAGCGTTTCACTCTTGTTGCGGAGGCTGGAGTGCAGTGGCGTGATCTTGGCTCGCTGCAACCTCCGCCTCCTGGGTTCAAGTGATTCTCCTGCCTCAGCCTCCCAAGTAGCTGGGATTACAGGTGTCTGCCACCACACCCAGCTAATTTTTGTATTTTTAGTAGAGTTGGGGTTTCACCATGTTGGCCAGGCTGGTCTGAAACTCCTGACCTCGTGATCTGCCTGCCTCAGCCTCCCAAAATGCTGGGATTATAGGCATGAGTCGTCATGCCCAGCCTACATCTGGCTAATTATTTATTTATTTTTATTTTTATTTTTTTTGAGATGAAGTCTCGTTCTGTCACCCAGGCTGGAGTGCAGTGGTGCGATCTCGGCTCACTGCAAGCTCTGCCTCCTGGGTTCACGCCGTTCTCCTGCCTCAACCTCCCGAGTAGCTGGGACTACAGGCACTTGCCATCACACCCGGCTAATTTTTTGTATTTTTAGTAGAGATAAAGTTTCATCATGTTAGCCAGGATGGTCTTGATCTCCTGACCTCGTGATCCGCCCGCCTCGGCCTCCCAAAGTGCTGGGATTACAGGCATGAGCCACCAACACCTGGCTAATTTTTATATTTTTGTAGAGATGAGGTTTTCCCATGTTGTCCAGGCTGGTCTCGAACTCCTGGCCTCAAGTGATCACCCGCCTCAGCCTCCCAAAGTGCTGGGGCTACAGGAGTGAGCCACTGTGCCTGGCCTTGTTTGTTTTCTGAGATGGGGTCTCACTATGTTGACCAGGCTGGTCTCGAACTCCTGGGTTCGAGCAATCTTCTTGCCATGTAGCTGGGATTATAGGCACTACCATGTCCGTCTAGTTTTAAATTTTAACATAATTATATTTATCTATCTTTTTCTTTTGGGCTTCTAGTGTTGTATCCATTCAAAGATTATAAAAACATTTACTAATGTTTTCTTCTAGTACAAATTCTGGCAGGGCGCAGGTGGCCTATAATCGCAGCACTTTGGGAGGTTTGGGGTATGGATGGTCACGTCGTGCAGGTAGAGAGCATAGAACTCAGTAGGTAGTTTTTCATTCCGCTCCTCCCTTTTCCCAGCACCATTTATTGAATAATCTATCTTTTCCCCATTTATTTGAAATGACATCACATACTAAATTTCCATATATACTTGAGTCTATTTGGGGGCTCTCTATTCTTTACTATTGAACCTTTTATTCCATTCACTCTGCCTGTATAACGCTGTTTACATATGGTTGCTTTATACTGTGGTCTGTCTGAATGGGGAGTGAAAGCATCAGGGGTCGAGGGTGAGAGAGGATTATCCCTATTTGTCACCCATCTTTTTCAGCATTCCCCTGGCTATTCTCTCCAACCTTCCAGATGACTGTTGGTGCCATCTTTGCATATCCACACACACTGGAAACATTCACCCTCCACACAGTATAGAGGAAAGGTCCATAGGAGCTGTGACCATGTACTCTGCCCTGTCCCTGGCTAGGGCTGGGAGGCTCGGCAGAAACAGGGCAGAAGGCTGGGAATTTGTGGTGCTGGGAGCTAAGAAGAGGCCTCTCTGGGACCCAGAGCTCAGTGCTAACCTGTCTTCTCCACTCCTAGGATATGAAGGACAGAATCTGACAAAGATCCTCAAGGATTTAGAGATGAGTAAAGTGGTACATATGGATCGATGGTCCGTGGAGGTGATACCTCAACAAACTGAAGAAAAGAGTGACCCCGTCCCCTTTCAAATCATCAATAACTACTTCTCCATTGGTGTGGTCAGTGGAATGGGGCTTGGGGAGAAGGAAGAAAGCGGGGACCAAGTAGTCAGAGGCTGGAGGAGAGCAGAAAGGGAGGGGGGAGGTTAAGTGACCTGTGACACAGGGAAATCGGGAGTGCAGTACAGTGGTGTGAGTTGCAAGAGAAGATCTTGGGACATGCTATGGGGAGCAACATGGGGACTTGGGAGAGAGGGGAGACGGGGAGGGAGATAGCGAGCTCTATACTGACCTTCATGTCCTGAACTCTCCAGGATGCCTCTATTGCTCATCGATTCCATATCATGCGAGAGAAATATCCTGAGAAGTTCAACAGCAGGTGAGGGAAAGGAGAGGAGGGTGTGGGCATACAGTGTCAGGAGCCAGGTTGTGATCAAGTTTGACTCAGATTGCTTAGAAGAGCAGTGGCACCTCTAGGAGATCCCCCAACCAAAGCTACCCTTGTTCCCCATGGGACTAAAGTTAGGCGGTTGATGCCCTTCCCTGTCACTTACCACCCCCACCAGCACTGTGTAACCTGTCCCTCCCTACTGGGCCTTGTGTTGGGGCTGACACAGAATGAAGAACAAGCTATGGTACTTCGAATTTGCCACATCTGAATCCATCTTCTCAACATGCAAAAAGCTGGAGGAGTCTTTGACAGTTGAGGTGTGTGTAATAAGATTCAACCCTACATCCTTTTCAGCTTCTTAATAGCCGAGTTTCTCCCTCCATGGCACCCTTAGGAACTTCCCATATTCTTGAACCTATACTTCTTTGACCTCCCAGCTCTCCTACTCCAATTCTCCAAGTCCTCAAGATACACTAGTCCCGATTTTCATCCCTTGCACATCTCCAAATCCTGCCTCCCCCAGTTTGTCATCTGGTGGAGGGAGTGATCACATCTATGATTATGCCATGAGGTAAGGATCTGTACCCTCCCTAACTGGGAATGTGCCCCTCCCCTCAGATATGTGGGAAACCGCTGGATCTGAGCAACCTGTCCCTAGAAGGCATCGCAGTGCTAAACATCCCTAGCATGCATGGTGGCTCTAACCTCTGGGGTGATACCAAGAAACCCCACGGGGATATCTATGGGATCAACCAGGCCTTAGGTGCTACAGCTAAAGTCATCACCGACCCCGATATCCTGAAAACCTGTGTACCAGGTGAGAGGAACAGCCTTGGGAGCTGAGCGGGCAGGACCAAGGGAAAGTGTGACTACCTATGGGGATACCCTATTTGTGTAAAACTTAACTCCCTACTTCGTCCCCAGACCTAAGTGACAAGAGACTGGAAGTAGTCGGGCTGGAGGGTGCAATTGAGATGGGCCAAATCTATACCAAGCTCAAGAATGCGGGACGTCGGCTGGCCAAGTGCTCTGAGATCACCTTCCAGTAAGGAAGACTCCACTAGGGTCCCTGAGGGAAGGTGTGGGGCTGGGGCAGCAGAAGGGTCATGAGAATGGTGGGGAGGAGCTTTACTAGATCTCCCTCCGTGACAGAAGGTCTCAAAGTCAACCTGAGAAGCAGAGTTTTGGTATTTGATTAGTAAGGAAATCACCAATGTTCCTTGGTCTCCCATAGCACCACAAAAACCCTTCCCATGCAAATTGATGGAGAACCCTGGATGCAGACGCCCTGTACAGTGAGTATTGACGATCCCAGCCAAAAACTAAACCCTTGGGCTCCATGGATCCTAAATCCCCATTCCACAGCTTCTTTACACCCTTCTAATGCCTGAACTTCCCCTGCACATCATTCATTCTAAACCTTGATTTCTCAGCCCCTGGTTTCCCTATCGTGGCCTCTCTAGGAACCTAGCAACCCACCCAAACCCCACAGATTTCCCTCCAAATCTCTGAAGCCCAGCCCCAAAGCATCAGGTCCTGCCTCTGAATGTGCTCCCTTCCCTTCCAGATCAAGATCACCCACAAGAACCAGATGCCCATGCTCATGGGCCCACCCCCCCGCTCCACCAATTTCTTTGGCTTCTTAAGCTAAAGGGGACACCCTTGGCCTCCAAGCCAGCCGTGAACCCACCTCCCTATCCCTGGACTCTACTCCCGAGGCTCTGTACATTGCTGCCACACACTCCTGCCAGCTCGGGGGAGTGTTCCTTCACCCTGACAGTATTTATTACCCTGCACCACCTCACTGTTCCCCCTGTGCACACACATACACACCCCAAAACACATACATTGAAAGTGCCTCATCTGAATAAAATGACTTGTGTTTCCCCTTTGGGATCTGCTAAGTAAGTGGTACACATCCTTCTTTTATACCTTCACTCCTTAAATGACATAGATTCTCCCAAGAAGCGACCGAAAAACCAGCATCAGGCTCTGAATATTTATTTCGGTTAATAGTAGTCTCCCAGGAAAGACTGGGGGAAATATAGGTGTTTCTGTCAACCCAGGAAAATCACAGCATCATATGAGAGTACTCAGACCTCCTGCCCACTGAGGAGTGGGCTGTTCTCACCAATGGGGCAAGAGCGGAAGATGCGGGGTAGACGCAGCCAGTGATTGCTGCTATGTGGCAGCTGGGAAATGGAGAAGGCTTGCTTCATAAGTCTGCGCCTGATATTGGGAGAAGGGGTAAACTGGTTAGCAATGGACAAAAGTAGCTTGTCTGTGTGCTTCTCTAAAGAAGGGAACACACCCATACCCCAGTCTGCTTAGCCTTGATCCTAGCTCCCTCCCCTTCTCCTCAACTCCAGGGTTTACCCTCTCTTATTTCTGTGGTAACCTCTGTCCATTCCTCTCTCAGCCCGTAAGCTTCCCTGCCTGAGGATCATGCCACCCCAGGCCTGGGGAATCTGCCCTTCTTGCAGGTAAAAAACTCAGTTTACTCCAGGCTGGGCACGGTGGCTCACACCTGTAATCCCAGCACTTTGGGAGGGACAGTGCAAGGCAGGCAAATCACGAGGTCAGGAGTTTGAGGCCAGCCTGGCCAACATGGTGAAACACTGTCTCTACTAAAAATACAAAAATTAGCCGGGTTTGGTGGCGGGTGCCTGAAATCCCAGCTACTCGGGAGGCTGAAGCAGGAGAATCGCTTGAAACTGGAAGGTGGAGGTTACAGTGAGCCGAGATTATGCCACTATATTCCAGCCTGGGCAAAAAGAGTGAAACTCCATCTCAAAAAACAAAGGAAAAAGAAAACTCAGTTTACCCAAAGTGCCTCCACTCTTCATATTATTAACAACAGTCATGAATAACAATTATTGCGCTCTTGCTTCAGAGGCAGGTGCTTTACTCATTATTTCTAATCTTTACAGCAGCTCCACAGGGCAAGTATTAGTTTACCTACTTTTCAAATGCTTAGACAGGTTAAGCTACTTCCCCCAGGTCCCACAAACAAGACTGCAGCCCAAGTCTGGCTAACGTACAAGACTGGGCTCTTTCCTGGACACCATGCTTCCTTAAAGGGAGAGGTGGTTTCTTCTCCCCTTGAGGAAGAGTGAGTAGTGATAACAAGGGATAAGGGGGTCTGAGCTATGTGATAAGGCTCTTACCTATATATCAGAGATGCAAGGACCACAGCCATCAACACCAGCAAGATACCCACGAACAGGGGAGCCTGCCCAAGGCCTGCTTCTTGACCTGTGAGAAGAATCCCAGGCATTGCTTCACTCAGTGTCGGCTCCTTGCCAGCTACCCTCTATCCACTCCCTTCGTCATCTTAGCTCTTGTCCAAGGACCTACCAGGCAGGATAAGCTGGGTGCTGACCACTGCCAGGCTGTTGGCATCAGCCAGAGACACATTGAGGCAGTATGTCCCCAAGCCACCCTTCAGTATCTGGTACAGAACCAGCTGGCAGGCTGGGCTGGGTGGCACAGGCTGGCACAGCTGCTGGGCAGGGGGCTGGCACCCTGGTGATGAGATCTCCATGCAGGCTTCCGTGGGCAGCCTGGAAGAGGTGTCACAATATATAAGGGGATCTAGGACAGGACACTAAATGCCAGAGAGCAGAGAAACAGTCAACCCAAGAGTTATCAGCACACTAGTGGGACACTCACCCGCCTTGGCAGGACACAGTCAGCTCAAATGCATCTCCCTCACTGGATGGCACAACCTGCAGGATCTCGGCACTTTCAATACCCTCTGCAGAGTTGCAAGATTATCAAGTTAGGATTCCTCTACCTGGCCTCCCCAAAAGCCCATAGACAGGAAAGCCCCAGGGCTGCTCCACCAATCTCATCCCTGTGCTTTCAAATGAGGACTCTGGCATTTGGGTATTCTTCCTATGTAGGTGAGTAATTCCTCCCAAGGTGTGCTTCCACTGACCAGCCCTAGGCAGCACACAGCTGCCTCCATCAGCCCCCAAAGTAGGCAGGACTCACGGACGATGTCCAGGGTGACGGAAAAGGAACCATATCGATACAGAACACAGTCCAGGGGGACTTGTCTCTTCACCAGCCGTAAGGTGGCTGTAGCATCCAGCAGGGGTCCCAGGGAACCTGGCAGGAGAGGATTGAGGAGGCAAGATCAAAAGACAGATGACTCATCTGGAGGCAGAGGCCAAGCAGTCATTTTTTCAGGTTGAACCAGAGTTACTGGATTCTGGAGTCACTGGCTTGGAATCAGATAAGACCTAGGAAACTTTATTCTATAGATAAGGAAACTGAAGCCTAGAAGAAGAAAATGACTCCTCCAGAATCACAGTTGGGGTGGCACTGGAGTTTTAAAAAATTCTCAAATGTTTATCACATCTCACACTATGCCAGGTCCTAGGCTAGACATTCAACATGTGTTAACTCATTCAAGCATCACTATTTCATTCCTCCCTTTTTTGCTTTGGGATGGGAATCCAGGGTTGGGAAATGGAAGGATCAGGATCTCGGAATCTGGGAAGGATTTCCGTGCAATTATGCTTGAACAGAAAATGAGCTATAAATATTATGTAAATGATCACAGTCTGTTCCCTGGTCTTGCCAACCATTCTCAGCAGTAGAGAAAGCAACAAGCTCTTCTCTCATGGCCTAGGGGAAGACCTTGGTTTCCTGAACTCCAGATCTATTCCGTGTCATTAATAGAGACTGGAGTGCTTTATAGCCAGGCCAGTGAGAGCTCTGAGGGGAGAATAGTGCTAAGCAAAGCATTGGGTAATGTCTGAGTCCTGGGTAAGACTTACAGAGTAGAGTAGGGTACCCCACCTCCATGAACCTCACTCGCACTGGTCCTCTTACCTGTAATACTTTCCGTAGACATGATTGAGCTGGTATCTGGACCCTCAGGCTCAGGGGTAGGTAGCTCTCCAGCTGTGGTCTCCACCCACTCTGTAGTTGTTACCTGTGCAGCTGTGGTTCCAGAAGGCACTACAGTTGACACCTCTGCAGGTGTCATACCTATAGCCTCTGGAGTTGACATCTCTGCCAGTGTGGTACCCATGACCTCTGAAACTGGCACCTTCTCAGGTGTCGTACCTGTGCTGTCTGCAGTTGGCATCTGCACAGGTGTAGTGCTTATGACTTCAGTGGTTGGCACCTGCACAGATGTGGTTCCAGAGGGCTCTGCAGTTGGCACCTGACCAGGTGTAGTACCCACGACTTCTGTAGTAGGCACTCGGCCAGCTGTGGTGTCAGGGGCCTCTGCAGTTGGCCTGTGCCCATCTGTGGTGCCTGGAACTGGGGAGGAGCCACAGGAGGTGAGAGGAATGGCAGCCTGCAGGACCACCTGGGCAGTGACTGGGCCAGGCTCCAAATAAGTATGAGTGACCACAAGTGCCCGAGAGATCAGGGTTCCACTACCGTCTCCAAAGTCCCAGGTGTAGGAGAGGTCAGCTTCAGCCAGATAGCCACTAGGGTCATGGAGCTGGAGGGCAAAAGTCAGAGGCTGATTTCTCAGGAAGTGCTTGTTCCCTCCATCCAAGGCCCGCAGCTGGGACACGCTCACGGAGAAAGGCACCTGGTCTGGGATTGGAGCCAGAAAAGGTGAGAACTAGGCCTGAGCCACAACTTCTCCCTTCACAGCCACACTCTCCAACCCCAAGCTGACTGGCTGGCCCTTCACTGGCACTAAGCCTCATATTTCTCTGCCTAGGTCTTCCTGGCCCTTCTACTTTAAGTTTGCACAGCATTTCACCTTTCCCCTTTCCAGTCCATCTAAGCCTCCCTGCCTTCTCTTGCCCTATGACTGGCCTTGCCCCTTCCTAAACCCGTACCAGTAATGGTGAAGGCCGAGCTGGAATGAGCAAGAGGCACATAGCTCCGGGATCCCCGGCGATGGTAAACAGTCACTTCCATGGTGTGTGTGCCCAGCATTGCTCTGCCTGTTCCAATGCTCAGCCCAGACACTGGGCCCCCTAGAACTTGCCAGTATTGGCCTGAAGTTTTTGGAATGAAAAGAAAGGACAAAGAGATTACTGGTCAAAGGGGACTGAGGGACAGGCTTAGAAACAGGGCAATGGAGATCGGAGGTCAGGAGGTATGATTACTTCTGAGGGTGTTTGGAAGGCTGTGATATGGGGGGACAGGGAAGGGGTCCTAATGAGGCATTCCATGGGGTAGGACTACAATTGAGGAAAAGCTGCCAGAAAGAATTATGATAGAGTTCAAGGGGGCTAGGTGCTATGGAAGAGAAAAGATCTAAGAGGAAAATGAAGATTAGAGAAAATCACAGAAGTTAAGGTGGAAGGGGCGGGCAAAAGAAAGGTGATCAGGTACAAAGAAGTAAACACAAGTGTAGATGACAGGCTGAGAAGGGAGTCCCTCACCCCAGGTCTTCCAGACATAAACAAAGCTTCTCTTCTGAGACCAAGGGCCAGATGGGCAAGGTCCACCATCAGGGAAGATGCAGGCATCGTCAGTTTCCTGGGGATACACTGGCTGTCCTCCCCACACCTGGCTCCCTGAAAGGTAAATACAGAGTCACTCTCAAACCCTGGCATTCTTTTTTATATACCAAAACCCCTAAAATTGTTCCCAGGGTATCAGAGAGGGGCTCTGGGAATATTCCCTTGCTAGAAAGTACATTCTCCATGGTATAACCATTTGAGGTGGCAGTTGGGGGCTGAGGGTGTGGAAACTACGTTTTTCTTTTGGAGACAGGGTCTTCCTCTGATGCCCAGGCTGGAGTGCAGTGGTGTGATCACAGCTCACTGCAGTGTCAACCTCCCAGAGTCAAGCAATCCTCCCGAGTAGCTGGGACTACAGGTATGCACCACCATACCCAGCTAATTTTATTTTGTTGTAGAGACATGGTCTTGCTATGTTGCCAGGGCTGGTCTTGAACTCCTGGGCTTAAGCAATTCTCCCGCCTCAGCCTCCTGAAGTGCTGGGTTTGTAGGCATGCGCCACTGTGCCTGGCCGGAAGCTATAATTTAATTGGCCAGGTGTGGTGTCTCATGGCTGTAAACCCAGCACTTTGGGAAGCTGAGGTGGGAGGATTGCTTGAGGCAAGTAATTCAAGACCAGCCTGATCAACATAGCGAGACCCTGTCTCTACAAAATACACTTTTTAAAAAGTAGCCAGGTGTGGTGGAATGCACCTGTAGTTCCAGCTACTCCAGGGGCTGAGGAAGGAGGATCACTTGAGCCCAGGAGGTTGAGGCTGCAATTAGCTATGATTGCACCACTGTACTCCAGCCTGGGAGAGAGAGAAGGTCCCTGACTCTAAAATAAATAAATAAAATAAGAAGAAAGAAAGAAAACAAAAAGAAGATATATGTATATGTGTATATATGTATATACATAGCCACATATAAAAATATTTAGAGTGATTTGCTCTAGCTAGTGGAATAAAAATAACAGCACTAGGGGGCTAGGCGCAATGGCTCATGCCTGTAATCCTAGCACTTTGGGAGGCTGAAGCAGTTAAATCAACTGAGGTCAGGAGTTCCAGACCAGCCAACATGGGAAAACCCTGTCTCTACTAAAAATACAAAAATTAGCCAGGCGTGCTGGTGGGAGCCTGTAATCCCAGCTACCCAGGAGGCTGAGGCAGGAGAATCAGTGGAACCTGGGAGGTAAAGGCTGCAGTGAGCCAAGATTGCACCACTGCACTTCAGCCTGAGGAACAGAGCGAGACTCTGTCTCAAAAATAAATACATAAATAAATAACAGCACTGGATAACATTTATGTAGCCTTTACTGTAGGCTGCAGCAGACACTACATTAAATACTTTACACATATTATCACATTCTAATCCTTACAACAATCCTTTTTTCTTCAGAAATGGAAACACAATGAGGTGGGCAGAGCACTTCAGTTCAGGAGTTTGAGACCAGCCTGGGTAACATGGTGAAACCCCGTCTCTACTAAAAATACAAAAGAATTAGCCGGGCATGGTGGCATGCGCCTGTACCAGCTACTCAGGAGGCTACCCCCAGCTACTCAGGAGACTGAGGAGGGAGGATCACTTGAACCCAGTAGGCGGAGGTTGCAGTGAGCTGAGATCATGCCACTGCACTCTAGCCTGAGCGACACAGCCAGACTCTGTCTCAAAGAACAAAAAAAAGGGGGGGAAACATAAAACAAGTGACTTGCCCAAGGTCACATATCAAGGACAAGTTTAAATATAGGTCTGTTCAACTTCTAGGTCCCCTAAATTCTGCTGTCCTCCACTTTAGGGACTGTAATTTTCTTTTCTTTTTGCTTTTTGAGACAGGGTCTCACTCTGTCACCCAGGCTGAAGTGCAGTGGCGTGATCATGCAGTTTCGACCTCCCAGGCTCATGATCCTCCCACCTGAGACTCCTGAGTAGCAGGGACTACAGCTGTAATTTTCTTTTCTTTTTGCTTTCTCTGTTTTTGTGTGTTTTTTTTTTTTTTTTTTTTTTTGAGATGGAGTCTTGCTCTGTCGCCCAGGCTGGAGTGCAGCAGTGCAACCTCGGCTCACCACAAGCTCCGCCTCCTGGGTTCACACCATTCTCCTGCCTCAGCCTCCCCAATAGCTGGGACTACAGGCGTCTGCCACCATGCCTGGCTAGTTTTTTTTTTGTATTTTTAGTAGAGATGGGGTTTCACCATGTTAGCCAGGATGGTCTCAATCTCCTGACCTCTTGATCTGCCTGCCTTGGCCTCCCGAAGTGCTGGGATTACAGGTGTGAACCACCACACCCAGCCTTCTCTGTGTTTTTAAATTTTAACTACAATGAGTATGTATTACATATATAACTTGTTTTAAAAAGTAGAGGAGGAGGCTGGGCGTGGTGGCTCACACCTGTAATCCCAGCACTTTGGGAGGCCGAGGCGGGTGGATCACAAGGTCAGGAGATCAAGACCATCGTGGCTAATACAGTGAAACCCCGTCTCTATAAAAATACAAAAAAAAGTAGCCGGGCGTGGTGGTGGGTGCCTGTAGTCCCAGCTACTCGGGAGGCTGAGGCAGGAGAATGGCGTGAACCTGGGAGGTGGAGCTTGCAGTGAGCCCAGATCGCACCACTGCACTCCAATCTGGGTGACAGAGCGAGACTCCGTCTCAAAAACAAAAACAAAAACAAAAAAGTAGAGGAGGAAGGGGCATTCCCTGAGCTCACTGGGCATACCAGGGAACCTGAGCCCTAGGAATAAGGACCTAGAATAGAGAAGTACTCACCATTGATGATGGTATTGTTGATCCAGATAACCTGCCCATCTGGCAATACCTTTTGGCTTCCAGGGAAGTTCAAGGCAATAGAGAAGGAGGCATTTGCACCAATCAATGTAGGCCCATCATTACTGACCTTGAGAGACACTTGACCACCTGGGAAGGAAAGCTACATTAGCTGGGACTCCTGGGCTTCCCCCTCCCTGTATATGTTTCCCCTCCTTTTCTTCCCAAGCTACACTCAATGCAGGTCATCTTGCTTTTCTCCTCATCCCATTCCTACCATGCCCTCCCATGGAACTTCCAAGTTCTTACCTCTCCAGCAGTCAAGTCTCTGGGCTTCTGTCCACTCTGGATACAGCTGCCTGTTCCAGGCTTTGGTTCTGAGTTGCCTTGAGACACCAAGCCAATCCTGGTTTCTGGGTCCTAAAAGGAATGTGCCATGAAGAGCCCTAGGATCCTTTCAGTCCCTTCTCAGGGATAATACTCTATTCATGTCACCCAATTCATTCTCACATTCGAAGTGCTTTTTTTCCTTTTTTTTTTTTTTGAGATGGAGTCTTGCTCTGTCACCCAGGCTGGAGTGCAGTGGCCGGATCTCAGCTCACTGCAAGCTCTGCCTCCTGGGTTTAGGCCATTCTCCTGCCTCAGCCTCCCGAGTAGCTGGGACTATAGGCGCTGGCCACCATGCCCCGCTAGTTTTTTTTATTATTATTATTTTTTAGTAGAGACGGGGTTTCACCGTGTTAGCCAGGATGGTCTCGATCTCCTGACCTCGTGATCCGCCCGTCTCAGCCTCCCAAAGTGCTGGGATTACAGGCTTGAGCCACCGTGCCCGGCTTTTTTTTTTTTTTTTGAGATGGAGTTTCACTCTTGTTGCCCAGGCTGGAGTGCAATAGCGCGATCTCAGCTCATTGCAACCTCTGCCTCCCAGGTTCAAGAAATTCTCCTGCCTCAGCCTTCTTGGTAGCTGGAACTACAGGTGCCCGCCACCACGCCCAACTAATTTTTGTATTTTTAGTAGAGACAGGGTTTCACTTGGCCAGGCTGGTCTTGAACTCCTGACCTTGTGATCCACCTGCCTTGGCCTCTCAAAGTGCTGGGATTATAGGCGTGAGTCACAGTGCCTGGCTAAAAGTAAATTTTATGGTATGTGAATTATGCTTGATTTAAAACAAAACAGGTCAGGCACGGTGGCTCACACCTATAATCCCAGCACTTTGGGAGGCCAAAGCAGACGGATCACTTGAGGTCAGGAGTTCGAGACAAGCCTGGCCAACATGGCGAAACCATGAAACATGGCAAAACTAAAAATACAAAAATTAGTCGGGTGTGGTGGTGGGTGCCTGCAGTCCCAGCTACTTGGGAGGCTGAGGAACGAGAATTGCTTGAACCTAGAAAGCGGAGGCTGTAATGAGCCAAGATCACGCCACTGCATTCCAGCCTAGGGGTAGAACAAGACATCATCTCAAATAATAATAATAATAATAATAATAATAATAATAAATAAGGGTTTTGTTTTGTTTTGTTTTGTTTTGTTTTGAGATGGAGTCTTACTCTATCACCAGGCTGGAGTACATTGGGGCAATCTCGGCTCACTACAACCTCCACCTCCCGGATTCAAGCGATTCTCCTGCCTTAGCCTCCCGAGTAGCTGGAACTACAGGCACACACCACCACACCCGGCTAATTTTTGTATTTTTAGTAGAAACAGAGTTTTACCATGTTGGTCAGGATGGTCTTGATCTCTTGACCTCGTGATCCGCCCATCTCAGCCTCCCAAAGTGCTGGGATTACAGGCGTGAACCACTACGCCCAGCCGAATAAATGAGTTCATTTCTAAAAAATGAACTTTGAGAGTGAGACTCCATCTCAAAAAAAAAAATTTCCTTTTGAACATGATCAAATTTGTGTTTTAGAAAGATCATGATGGCAAGCAGTGAGGAGGATGGATTAGAGGCTGGCAGAGATGGGGCATGGGGACAGGGTAGACAAAATTATTGTAACTGACCAAGAGAGGTCTGAGAAGAAAAGGATATGCTGGGTCTCCATCTGCCCTACCCAGGTCCAACAACTATCAACACCTTGCCACATTTGCTTTGTTTATCCTTACTAGTTGTTGTTTTTGTTTTGGCTAAAGTATGTAAAAGCAAATCCCAAACATCGTATTATTTTAACCCTACAAATTTAAAAAATATGAGTATTTTCTTGCATAAGTACAATGTCATTTCATGCTAGACAAAATTATCAAACTCAGTCCATATAAAATTTCATGACTATCTAGAAAAATGTCTTATGATTTTTAAAATCAGGATCCAAACTATAAGCACAATCTTTTTTTAAGAGCCTTAGGTGGGTGGGTGTGAACAGACTCTTTCCAGGATACATTAAGGAATGTAGTAAAAGAAAAAGACTTGAAACTGCAGCACAGTAAGGAAAGTCAGATCAAGGAGAACTTCCTAGAAATCTGTGAGACTAAGCATCTAGGGAGAAAGCGGGGCTGGGATATAATGCATATATTTCAGCACAGCAGAAACTACTTTCACCCCATTTTCCCCTTTCCTGCAGAAACCTCTCTCCCCTCCCCTCCTATCTGTATATATTTCAGCACAGCAAAAACTACCCTCACCCCATTTTTCCCTTTCCTGCAGAAACTTCCTTCCCTTTCCCCTTTTCTTTCCCCTTTCCTTTTCCTTTTCCTTTCCTTTTGATACAGGGTTTTGCTCACTCACCCTGTGTGCAGTGGCACATTCATCACTCACTGCACCCTCAAACTCCTGGGCTGAAGCCATCTTCCTGATTAGCTTCCCAAGTAACTAGGACCACAGGTGCTCACCACCAGGCCCAGATAATTTTTTTTTTTCTTTTTGAGACAGAGTTTCGCTCTTGTTGCCCAGGCTGGAAGGCTGGAGTGCAATGGCGCGATCTCGGTTTACTGCAACCTCCGCCTGCTGGGTTCAAGTGATTCTCCTGCCTCAGCCTCCTGAGTGGCTGGGATTACAGGCATGCGCCACCACACCCAGCTAATTTTGTATTTTTAGTAGAGACTGGGTTTCTCTATGTTGATCGGGCTGGTCTCAAACTCCCGACTTCAGGTGATCCACCTGCCTTGGCCTTCCAAAGTGCTGGATTACAGGCATGAGCCACCGTGCCCGGCCTAGGCCTGAATAATTTTTTTACTTTTTGTAGAGACAGGGTCTCACTATGTTGCTCAGGCTAGTCTTGAACTCCTGGGCTCAAGCAATCCTATGGCCACAGCCTCCCAAAGTGCTAGGATTACAGGTGTGAGCCTCCTCATCTCCTTTCTTTTCTTTTTTTATTTTTTTCAGACAGAGTCTTGCTCTTTTGCCCAGGCTGGAATGCAGTGGTGTGATCTCAGCTCACTTCAACCTCTGCCTCCCAGGTTCAAGTGATTCTCGTGCCTCAGCCTCCCAAGTAGCTGGGATTATAGGGGCGCACCACCATGCCCACCTAATTTTTGTATTTTTAGTAGAGATGGGGTTTCGCCGTATTGGCCAGGCTGGTCTGACCTCAAGTGATCCACCCACCTCAGTCTCCCAAAGTGCTAGGATTACAGGCATGAGTTACTGTGCCAGGCCTCATCCCCTTTCTTTTCTTTTTTTTTTTTCGAGACGGAGACTCGCTGTGTCACTCAGGCTGGAGTACAGTAGCGTGATCTTGGCTCACTGCAACCTCCGCCTTCCGGGTTCCAGTGATTCTCCTGCCACAGCCTACCAAGTAGCTGGAACTACAGGCATGCGCCACCATGCCCAGCTAATTTTTGTACTTTTAGTAGAGACAGGGTTTCACCATATTGGTGAAGCTGGTCTCGAACTCCTGACCTTGTGATCCACCCACTTCGGCCTCCCAAAGTGCTGGGATTACAGGTGTGAGCCACCATGCCCGGCCTCATCCCCTTTCTAATGTGTGCTGTAACCCTAGTTGATTCTGCTGGGGGAGGATCTGGAATCATCTCATTGAGCATCCCACCACTAGAGCAAGAGAAGTCATAAGATACCCCATTCTTTCTCCACTTCCAACTCTCCTCAGAGCAGTACGGGACATTCCAGACCCTCTCACCACCTCAGCCCCTCCCCTTACTCCTGTCACGAGGCCCAATCCCCCAGAGCCCTTTCATGTGATGCTCAGCTGAGACCCCTCTGCCTATCTCTCCCAGCCCCAGAACAAAAGGTCTGGGCTGTGTTCACCCGTACCCATCCCAAGGGGAGAGGATTGTATCTCCTTAGTCTTCTTACCCAATACTACATTCTCTGACTCCCCACTTTAAATATCCTACCCCAAGAGACATTTCTTAAAAGAGTCTCCCGCACATTTCACCCCTTTGGAGCCCCTGTTCCAGCTCACTGCCAAGGAAGCCTCAGAATCAGTGCCACAGAAACCTTCTATTCTTCCACCCCTCCAAGCATATGAGATTATTTTCAGGCTCAATCCCAAAACTCCATGTAGGGAGGGAGCCCAGGTGCCCACATTCTCACTAAATCAAATGAGTGGGAGACGCCTGAAATATTGCCGCTATCTCCCATTAGGAGGAGAGAAACCAGAGCAGGGGGAATTCATCCCCAAGTTCACACCTGCTCATGTCCACATATCCACACATACCTTTTGTAGCCCCCACAGCCAGCAAAGCACCTATCACAGCCAAATGAAGAAGGCATCTTTTTAGCACCAGATCCATTGTGTTCTTCCCTCCAGCAACCAAAGGCACTGGGGGGACTGGGATAGGCCCCTATATAAGAAAAGGGTGCTCATTTGCATAGCCCTTCCTCTTCTCCCTCAGAGAAGGCCTGGGAGGGGCCGGAGAAGAGGAAAAAGGAAAAACTGACAAAGGGATCCTGGTCCCTAGACATTGCTTTCCCATCCTGCTACTCAATGGCAGTTTCTGGTTTCACTGGGTCACTCTCATATACTCCCGGGCAAGGGCTGACTGAAAGGCAGCTGCATAACACATACCAGACACAACAGTTCATCATGGGAGAGTGAATTAAACCAGGAACTTCTCAAAAAAACAGAAACAGAACCCTGCATCCCAAAACAGAGACAGCGTCGGGGTAGGCTATGAGGCAGAGGCAACAACAACTCCTCTGAGGTCCAGGAATTCTTTACAACGAGATTCCTGGTTTCCTGCTTTTCAAAGGAGGCTCCTGGGCCAGGTGGAATTTAACCTTAGGTCGATACATATTTTCCCCAGGAGTGGTGAAAATAGTGAGTTAGAAATCAAGAAATCCCTACAGACTGGAGACACAGGTAGGAAACTTGGACCCAAAGTAGGTACTTAGGAAGACTGTTCAGCCGCCCCACCAAGGAAGAAATTTGTCTAGCCCCCGAAGAACCAAACTTGCCTGGGGCGGGGTCATTTGCGGGGAGGAGCGCTGCACTCGCCCCCCGGCTCTGACGTTGACCAATAGAAAGGCCTGGGGGCGGAGCCAGGGAAACGCGGGAAGCAGGGGCGGGGCTTCTGGTGGCGGTCGGGAACTCGGGGGGAGGCGGCAACATTGTTTCAAGTTGGCCAAATTGACAAGAGCGAGAGGTATACTGCGTTCCATCCCGACCCCGGGGCACCATACTGGGCCCTGTTTCCCCCTCCTCGGCCCCCGAGAGCCAGGGTCCGCCTTCTGCAGGGTTCCCAGGCCCCCGCTCCAGGGCCGGGCTGACCCGACTTGCTGGCTCTTCATGGAGAACTTCCAAAAGGTGGAAAAGATCGGAGAGGGCACGTACGGAGTTGTGTACAAAGCCAGAAACAAGTTGACGGGAGAAGTGGTGGCGCTTAAGAAAATCCGCCTGGACACGTGAGTGGCCTCTGTACCCGGGACTCCTAACTGGGGACCTCCTTGACTGTCCCCCCCGCCAATCCCCCACGGGCGGGTAGCCGTCCAGGGACCGGAAGACAACAGGGAAGGACTTCTTTAGAAGTGGAGAGGTGGGTTGGGGGCCAGTAGAAGGTGGAGTATATACTTATACTCCCTGGGGAGAGTATAGGGTGGTGTGGAATCCATGGAAAACTTTCTTCCCAAACTGAGCCGGATCGTGCCCCCAAATGTGCGAACACAGAGACTCGGGGAGAGAAAGGAGGCCTCTGAGATGAGGTCCAAGACTCTCCATGGAGTGAAGTTATGTGGGAACCGGCGAGGAGCGCCTTTCTGAATGAAGAGCTCTCCTCACTGCCCCACCCTCACCTTAGAATTATCTCCTCTTTCCAAAGAATGGCAGTTGAACCTCACTGGCCCCTCTGGGGAGACTGGGGGCTACTCCTGCATTTTTTTTTCCCCCATTACAGCCTCCCTGCTTCACCTTCACCAGACGGCTTTACTTACCTACCCCTGGGAAAAGAGGAGATAATGACCTTAATATGTGCAAAAGCCATACCCTGACTACCCAAGAATTAGCTCTTTCCAGCACCCTTTCTTTTCTCTGACTTTCCTAGGGGGTGCTGGGTGGTGTCTCCTTGGGGGAAAGAAATGACTAGGTGGAGGAAAAAGAAATATTTGTAACCATATTCCCGTCTCTGCTTTCCCAACCTCTCCAAGTGAGACTGAGGGTGTGCCCAGTACTGCCATCCGAGAGATCTCTCTGCTTAAGGAACTTAACCATCCTAATATTGTCAAGTGAGTATGTGTCTGAGAGGCAATCCAGCTGGAAAGGAGGATGAGTTGTCTGTACAGTGTGGGCTTTTCTCTCTCTCGCACCTCCATTTCCTCAAACTTTACTCCTCTAGGCTGCTGGATGTCATTCACACAGAAAATAAACTCTACCTGGTTTTTGAATTTCTGCACCAAGATCTCAAGAAATTCATGGATGCCTCTGCTCTCACTGGCATTCCTCTTCCCCTCATCAAGGTAATGCTTCTTATCAGCTCCTCCCATCATGGGCATGTCTTGGGGGACTGGTGGCAGGCAACTCAGGTTGATATTTTATGATCTCGGCCTCCTTCTGAGCCCTCATCTCCTACACACACACACTCCCCTTCTTTTTGTGTCTCCTTCCCTGCTCATTATATTCATTAACCCTAGGGTTGGACTGAACAATCAAAGTTGAAACTCTAGTGAGTCAACCTAGCAACTCAGGTGGGAGGTCAGATGAAACTCAGATAAATGGGATTTGAGAGCACTTGGTAAATTCCTCCAAAAAGCCCTTCTGTTTGGTGGAAGAACTAGCTAGTAAGTCTCTATTGTCTATTTTAGGGCTGGATTCTTCACTCCCAGAGCTACTTTATTAACAAACATTTGTTCAATGCACAGCATATAGAAAAGGGAAGCAAAATTGAGTAAGACTTGGTCCTTATCCTCTCTGGGCTGACAGTCCATTGGGAGAAATAGCTTGTAAATATGTAACTATAATCCAACATAGTAAAGGCTTTAGTAGAGTTTTGGGGGCACAGAGCAAACCCAGTCTGCTCACTGTGATGGAGAAACACAGTCCTCTCTTTCTTCTTTGTCAGAGCTATCTGTTCCAGCTGCTCCAGGGCCTAGCTTTCTGCCATTCTCATCGGGTCCTCCACCGAGACCTTAAGCCTCAGAATCTGCTTATTAACACAGAGGGGGCCATCAAGCTAGCAGACTTTGGACTAGCCAGAGCTTTTGGAGTCCCTGTTCGTACTTACACCCATGAGGTGAGTCCCTTTATGCCTTTCTTCTCTGAGCTTCCCAAGAGGTGTTAACTAGGGTATTCACAAATTTACTAAAAATATCTGGCTAATAGTTTCTTACTAGGTAGAAATAATCTCTTGACATCTTTTTTTTTTTTTTTTGAGACGGAGTCTTGCTCTGCCACCCAGGCTGGAGTGCAGTGGCCGGATCTCAGCTCACTGCAAGCTCCGCCTCCCGGGTTCAGGGCATTCTCCTGTCTCAGCCTCCCGAGTAGCTGGGACTACAGGCGCCTGCCTCGTCGCCCGGCTAGTTTTTTGTATTTTTTAGTAGAGACGGGGTTTCACCGTATTAGCCAGGATGGTCTCGATCTCCTGACCTCGTGATCCGCCCGTCTCGGCCTCCCAAAGTGCTGGGATTACAGGCTTGAGCCACCGCGCCCGGCCCATCTCTTGACATCTTAAAGAGTCTTAGGGCATGCATGGAATTCATACTGTGTTGCTAACTGGGCTCACGCCTGTAATACCACTACTTTGGGAGGCTGAAGTGGGAGGATCACTTGAGCCCAGGAGTTCGAGACCATCATGGGCAACATAGCGAGACCCCATCTCTACAAATCTACAAAAAGAAAAAATTTTGAAATCAAATTATGACCATTTGTCTCAAGTTTTTCCAGGAAGATCTCAAACTGGGGGTTCAGAAAATATGGTCTCCAGAACTATGGACTGGAAATCAGTGAGAGGGGAAAGATGGAGGGAAGGAAACTGCTTGTTAAGAGGCCATGAGTTAGCAGAGTAGTGTTGAGGAACTGAGATGTGGGAATCTCCATACCCTATAAACCACTCCACCCCTCCCTATTCCTGTCCCTCAGGTGGTGACCCTGTGGTACCGAGCTCCTGAAATCCTCCTGGGCTGCAAATACTACTCCACAGCCGTGGACATCTGGAGCCTGGGCTGCATCTTTGCTGAGATGGTATGGAGGCTTGCCCAAGTTCCACCCAGCCGCCTCCTCCCCACATTCAAGAACAACAACTGTTTCTTGGCCCAGACCTATGGCCCTTCTATCACAGGGTTCTGTCTCTAAAGTAGCACCAAGGGGAATGGTGGGAAAGGATGCAACTGTTGCCCCAATATCAACCACAATGTTAGGATATCCTCAAACAGCCTTAATACCTAGTATACTTCTCTTATCCCTGAAATGACACAAAGCATTTCTGCAGCTGTTTTAGCTGAGTCTGCATATATTTGGGAGAATGTTCCATTTAGTGCCTCTTTTATTTCAGGCCTTCATTTCAAGGCTTGTAGACCTTGTTGTGTGGTGCCAGCAATGTAGTGAAGACAATTGTGGTCACTTTATCCAAACCCTTCATTTAAATTGCAGATTTAGGCAGAGTGCAGTGGCTCACACCTGTAGTCCCAGCACTTTGGGAAGCTGAGGTATAGGTGGATCACCTGAGGTCAGGAGTTCGAGACCAGCCTGGCCAAAATGGTGAAACTCCATCTGTACTAAAAATACAAAAATTAGCCAGGTGTGGTGGCACACACCTGTAATCCCAGCTACTTGGGAGGCCAAGGCAGGAGAATCGCTTGAACCCAGGAGATGGAGGTTGCAGTGAGCCGAGATTGCACCACTGCACTCCAGCCTGGGCGACAGAACGAGATTCCATCTCAAAAAAAAAAAGATTTAGATCATGTCCCCCTTCAACCTCTGGCTTTTCAGATTGAAGGATCCTTGAGACCTGGCTTTATGTAGACGCTCCTATCTCCTTTAATACAACAGTGCAGTGCAGTAGGCTGAGGCTTCAAATCAGCAATATGTTTTATTGTCTTTTATCTGGGTTGTGACCAACAGCTTAAAGACCATTAGCCTGTACATATGTAATGTGCATTTATCCCCCAGTGCATTACCTTACAATTGTCCATATTCCTCTCTCAATTCATCCAAAAATATTTGTTAAGCACCTAGTGGGTAGGCAGCACCATGCTAGGTACTGTGGGGAACACAGAAGAAATGGAAGACAGAGCCTCTGCCCGCTGTACTCCTATCTAGAAGTGGCTGCATCACAAGGTTGGGGGATGACTGCAGTGTCTACCCCATACCCCGTGAGTGGCTTGGGATCCCTTTGCTACATGTCAGTGGCATTGCAGACATTCAGCCCCTCCCAGACCCACCCAGCTTTGGGGATCTGCAAAACCATGGTTAGGGGAAGGAAGGCGGGGGCGAGGAGACAGATGAAGGGACTTCATTGTCTCAGGTTCTGTGTGACTGACCCCATGAAAGGCCCTGGGGAGGGAGTCATGGGGCCCTGCTGACCTTCTACTGTCTGTGGGAACTCCTTTGTATAGAGGAGAGTTTTGACTGACGTCAACGTAGGTCTTAGTATTTTCTCTTTCCCCATTTTCAGGTGACTCGCCGGGCCCTATTCCCTGGAGATTCTGAGATTGACCAGCTTTTCCGAATCTTTCGGACTCTGGGGACCCCAGATGAGGTGGTGTGGCCAGGAGTTACTTCTATGCCTGATTACAAGCCAAGTTTCCCCAAGTGGGCCCGGCAAGATTTTAGTAAAGTTGTACCTCCCCTGGATGAAGATGGACGGAGCTTGTTATCGGTGAGAGTGGGCACCTGTTTTCCCTCATTCATTTCTCCCAGGGAAGGGCTTTTCCAGGATGAAGGAAGGATGAGACCCTGAAATCTGGGCCTCAGTATTTTGTTTCCCTGGTTCCTGCTCTCCCTGTTGGCACACTGATTCAGCTATGGGAGGATGGAAGTAAGAATTCTGCCTTGGGTAGAAGGAGTTCTGGTTTCCTGATTTCTGGGAACACCTGCTGCCCATTTAGTCCACTATCACATGATTGAAGTCAACATACATCTCTCCCTCTAGCAAATGCTGCACTACGATCCTAACAAGCGGATTTCGGCCAAGGCAGCCCTGGCTCACCCTTTCTTCCAGGATGTGACCAAGCCAGTACCCCATCTTCGACTCTGATAGCTTTCTCGAAGCCCCCAGCCGTAATCTCACCCTCTGCTCCAGTGTGGGCTTGACTTGGCTTGGCCTTGGGCTATTTGGACTCAGGTGGGCCCTCTGATCTTGCCTTAAACACTCACCTTCTAGTCTTGGCCAGCCAACTCTGGGAATACAGGGGTGAAAGGGAGGAACCGGTGAAAATGAAAGGAAGTTTCAGTATTAGATGCACTTAAGTTAGCCTCCACCACCCTTTCCCCCTTCTCTTAGTTACTGCTGAAGAGGGTTGCTGTAAAAAAAAAAAAGAAAGAAAGAAAAAAAAAAGCCTTCCTACATGTTAGATTTGCCGTACCAATCTCTGAATGCCCCATAATTATTATTTCCAGTGTTTGGGATGACCAGGATCCCAAGCCTCCTGTTGCCACAATGTTTGTAAAGGCCAAATGATAGCAGGGGGCTAAGTTGGAACTTTTGAGAACCAAGTCAAACAAAACCACTGGGAGGAGTCTGTTTTAAAGAATTCGGTTGAAAAAATAGATCCAATCAGTTTATACCCTAGTTAGTGTTCTGCCTCACCTAATAGGCTGGGAGACTCAAGACTCAGCCCGGGTGGGGCTGCAGAAAAATGATTGGCCCCAGTCCCCTTGTTTGTCCCTTCTACAGGCATGAGGAATCTGGGAGGCCCTGGGACAGGGATTGTGCTTCATTCCAATCTATTGCTTCACCATGGCCTTATGAGGCAGGTGAGAGATGTTTGAATTTTTCTCTTCCTTTTAGTATTCTTAGTTCTTCAGTTGCCAGGGATCCCTGATCCCGTTTTCCTCTGAAGTCCACCTCCTACCCCATAGGAGTTGGAAGTTAGGGTTTAGGCATCATTTTGAGAGTACTGACACTTTTTTAGGGCTGTGATTGAGTGAGGGCATGGGCAACAATATTTCTTTAAAAGAAGGATGAACAATTATATTTATATTTCGGGTTATATCCCACAGTAGGGTTGGCTTTTTTTTTTTTTTTTTGGTTAGAGTGGGTGGATTTGTTGCCACGTGCACCTTGGGGTTTTGTAATGACAATGCTTAAAAAAAAAAAAAGCATTTTTTTTGTTTATGATTTGTTTCTGTTACCCTTGTCCTTGAGTGCTCTTGCTATTAACATTATTTGTAATTTAGTTTGTAGTTCATTAAAAAAATATGCCTAGTTTTATAGTTCATCTCTTTCCTATTTACTGAAAGAATGGTGAGAAACAGAATATGAATATGTATATGTGATCATTGATTTCGGACCCCTTTTCCTAATCTCTCTGTGCATGGCTACCCACCCCACCCCATTTTGGCTAGTGCTGACGATGAACAAAGTGGTTATTATCGTTCCTATTTATGGCTGGGGAAACTGAAGTCTATATACTTCCTACTTTCTCCACACACCAGCAAACCTCCTTTCCCCCAGCCAACATACTACACACACACAACACACCACATACACACCATATATGCACACACACCCCATACACACACGCACGCACACACACACCCCCATGCACATACATAGCGGCAGGAAAAGGGCTCCCGGGGAATTTGCCTCTCGACACTGCATTTCCCAGTAAGCACGCCCTTTTTCCTTTCTGTTTCATATCACAAACAGCAAAGTTTTCCAAAGATTATTTTATTTACATTTACATACGATTCTGAAAAAGCGTCTCCAAGCTACCACTTCTTGTAGTTGCCATTGTCTCACTCCACCACCAAAAAACATCTCAGACCCCCCGCCGGCCACCCCAAACACGCCTGTCCCCTGAAACCTCACTAAAGGGAGGAAGCGCTGATGTCAGGGTTACTTAAATTCCCAGGCTCCGGATCCCTAGAAGAGGTATTTCCCTTTACGCCGGCGAATTTGTCATAGAAGGCGGGGCACTAGAGCCAGCCCCAGCCAAGTCCAGGGGGAGGGGCGAAGGTCAATAGCGGCCTTCCTAAGGCTCCCGTCAACCCCTCCTTGCCTGCCAGTCAAGTCCCGTATTTTCGCAGTACTGGTTAAAGTTTCACTTTGACCCGCCTCCATCACTCACCTGATTAGATGTTTATGAGTCAAAAGGCGGGGTCATGGGGTGTCGAGATTTTATTGGTGGATACATACGCCTGTCCGCACTGTACCGCCCCCTGTCTTCAGGAGCTTGCTCTTTAATGGCTCCTTACCTCGTCCATCTTCGAGGTTTCTCCCTTGCTATTGGTTTGTGGCCCCGCCTGTCGAGTCCCTTGTTCGTACTTGTTGGTGACAGCGCCCAAAGAGACCCGCCTTTCTCCAGAGGATTGGTGGATGAGTGCACATATAGCCCACCCCCCGATGGTAGGCGGGTAATCGAGCTATTGGCTGGAGCCCCCGCCCCAGGGCGAAGAGGAGAAGGAGGGGCAGGAGGGTTTGGTTGAGCTGCAGCTGTTTGTCTGTTCGACACAGGCTTGGGGCCGACGGGGGAGACGGAGCCCCAGGTACCGAGCTGATGGACCCCAAAGGGCAGGGGCGGAAGCGCCCAGGAGATGAGAGCAACCTGGCCTGAGAGCGGAGGCGGGTCTGGTCCTAAGCGAGGGGTTAGAGTGGCCCACCGGAGAAGGGAGCAGGGGCCCGAGCTCCGGCAGGCCTAATGGGGGCGCTGAGGAGGGGACTGGGCGGGCTGGGACCCCGAAGTTGGTGAGTCGGGAAGGCGGCTGGGCTGTGGGGGCGGCCAGGCCGAGGGCCGGGCGCTGGAGGCTCGGAGCTTGAGTGAGGGGAGGGGCAGGCCTCATTAAGCAGCGCTGAAGAGGGAGGAGCTGGGGAAAGGGACAGGGCAGCGGGTGAGGTAAGCCCATTTGCTGGGAGGTGAGGAGGGGTCAGACCTGTCGCCCGAGCCCCGGGGGTGACTGGAGCTGGGTCCCTCCAGAGAGGTTCATTGGAAGGGCCTGAGAAGGGTTCTTAGTTGGAAAGAAGCGTTCTTTTCAGGGAAAGTGCCTATTGTAAAAAGAACTGAGGGTGCTATGGTGTTGAGCTGAGAGAGATTTGGGTTCAGTGAGGGAGAACTGGGGAAAATGAAGAAGGCTGTATTAATCTAGAAGACTAAGGTAGTTGAAGTAATGGAAGCAGGGCCTGAATCAGTTATAGGAGCTTCTGGGAATGCTGAAGGGTGGGCTGGAGGCTCTGGGTCTTGGGAGTACACACTCTTTTGTTCTCTTTAGTATTTAGATGTGGTAATTTGAAGCTTTTTAAAACTCCCAGGGTAGGGATGAAGATCAAAGTAATTTTTTTTTTCCATGACTGTTGGCTGCTCCAAACTCAGCCCCTACACTTTCTCTTGGCTTCATAGCTGGTCTATACTGCAGTCTGTTTCTTAACTTACTGTTTCCTGTCCTATGAAAGAGCCAAGAGTTGGATTGGGGGCATGTTTTGTCCACTTCTTTCCCACTTAATAATGTGGTCTATAGTGAATACCATGTCTCCTAGAACTGAGAATCTATTTCATTATCTACGTGGGAAAGGGGCTTAGAGATCCTCAGCCATCAGGTCTTCTGATTATAGTTGGTGAAACTTTTGTGGGACTTAGACTTGGGTATTTTCCAGGCAGGTAATGGAGTTAACAGGTCCGAAACTATGAGGTGATATCACTGAGGAAGAGATTTGGGGAAGAGTGAGAAATTCCATTTCAAAAGCTTGGTATCACCCCTTGTTCTTTGTCTACTTCAAAAGCCCAGATTTCTGTGCTATTAAAAAGTTGGGTCAAACTATGAAGTATCTGGGGAAGATGGTGAGTAGAGAAAAAGATACAGAGGTGCAGTAGCCCACGTCTGTAATCCCAGCGCTTTGGGAGGCTGAGACAGGAGGATCACTTGAGCCCAGGAGTTCGAGGGTGCAGTGAGCCATGTTCTTGCCACTGCACTCCAGCCTAGGCGACAGAATGAGACCCTGTCTCCAAAAAAAAAAAAAAAAAATGAGGAGTGGAGTACCCTCCTCCCTGCATACTTTTAATGGTCTGCTAGCCTTCTTAGTCCCTCATAGATTGGAGCCTATTGGATTTTCCCTTACTGTACTTCCTCCTTTTCCCCTTCTCTACCAATATATTTTATCACTACATTTCTTTTTTTTTTTTTTTTTTTGAGACGAAGTCTCACTCTGTCGCCAGGCTGGAGTGCAGTGGTGCAATCTCGGCTCACTGCAACCTCCACCTCCCAGGTTCAAGAGATTCTCCTGCCTCAGCCTCCCAAGTAGCTGGGACTACAGGTGCGCGCCACCACGCCCAGCTCATTTGTGTATTTTTAGTAGAGACGGGGTTTTACCATGTTGGCCAGGATGATCTCGATCTCTTGACTTCATGATCCGCCCGCCTCCGTCTCCCAAAGTGCTGGGATTACAGGCATGAGCCACTGCACCCGGCCATCACTACATTTCTTAATTACAAAAGTAATATGTTCATATTTTAAAATATGGAAGCTGTACAGCAGTTTAAGAAGTATAAATCCTCTCACACATAACCTTACTCATATTTCATTTAGGAAGGTCAAGGATCAGAGGCAGCAAATCAGACTTATCTTGCTTTGCTTTGGGGGATGTGCCACAAAAGGCAATTCTGTTTTCATGTTCTCACCAAACTCTAGTCTTATTCTTTCTACAGTTTTCCCTTCTGGGATGATACTCTGTTATTTATTGCGTTCCTTTCACAGTTCATTTTGTCTTCTACCAAGTCTGACAAGCAGAGGGCTGTACTGTGTGTTATTCACCTTCAGTACACACACACCCCCCCCCCAAGTTGTGTACTGGGTGTCCTAGGAAATGCACAAAGAGATGGAACAAAACTTTATAGGGAGAAAGGATCATTTTGTTTGGGACAATTGTTGTCATCTCTGCTAAAGAAAGAAATCTCAGACCTTTATCTCAAATTCATGGTCTCTGGATGTTCATGGTCTCTGCATGTTCACATTACTTGACTATCCCTTTCTTATCCATGATAATGATAAGAGGCCCCTGTATTTGTCTTTCTTTTCTTTTCTTCTATTTTTAGAGACAGAGTCTTGCTCTGTCCCTCAGGCTGGAGTACAGTGTGTGTCTTTCTGTGGGAATCCAAGAAGCTCCAAGCTTATCTGGATTTGAAATCGGTTTTCCTCTAAATCTCAGAGTCAGAGTACAGCTGGGGCATTTCATACTATCATCTTTTTTTTTTTTTTTTTTTTTCTTTTTTTTTGAGACGAAATCTCATGCTCTGTTACCCAGGCTGGAGTACAGTGGTGCGATCTTGGCTCACTGCAAGCTCTGCCTCCCGGGTTCATGCCATTCTCCTGCCTCAGCCTCCCAAGTAGCTGGGACTACAAGCGCCTGCCACCACGCCTGGCTGATTTTTTGTATTTTTATTAGAGACGGGGTTTCATGGTGTTAGCCAGGATGGTCTCCATCTCCTGACCTCGTGATCCGCCCACCTCGTGCTCTCAAAGTGCCCGGATTACAGGCATGAGCCGCCGCGCCCAGCCAACTACTACCTTATTAATTGAATTTGTCCTTTTAAAAGCCCTCTGTTGTACCCCAGCCTTTGTATAGTGCCCATCGGAAACCTCAGTTGTTTCCCCCAAGGAACTTTTCTTACCTATCCTAGAGACAGTGTGTAGGGATGTGTGTGTGTGTGTGTGTGTGTGTGTGTGTGTGTGTGTGTGTGTGTGTGTGTTTAGATGATTTTTCATTCCTGTCACCCAGACTGGGGTGCAGTGGCATGATCTCGGCTCACTGCAACATCTTCTTCCTAGGTTCAAGCGATTTTCCTGCCTCAGCCTCCGGAGTAGCTGGGATTACAGGTGTGCATCACCACGACCAGCTAATTTTTGTATTATTAGTAGAGATGGGCTTTTGCCATGCCAGGCTGGACTCGAACTCCTGACCTCAGGTGATCCGTGCGCCTCAGCCTCCCAAAGTGCTGGGATTACAGGAGTGAGCCACTGCGCCTGGCCGTGTGTGTGTGTGTTTTAATCCTATCTAATTTTTCCAACAGTTTTTTGCGTCTTAAGAGGGAGTTTAGGAGTAGAATTATCAATAAGGAATTTCATACATAGACCTGGATTTGCAAAAATATATTTGGAGAAGAGAGCTTTCCCATTGCCCTTCAAGTCATACCTTACAACTTTTTAAATTTTTTTCTTGGACAATCCATACTGCATAACATACCTCATATCTTCTCTTACTTTAAGTGAAAGCAAATATTGCTCATTGGTACAAATTTTACTTCTGAGAAGCAGGCATAGGGTAGAAGAAGCAAGCATATAGTTTGCTCCCTAATCCTAAAGCATTTCAGATTGGAAGGTAACCAAAGTGTGAGACAATGAACTTGTAATAAGGAAATGCAGCAGCCCTCTTTGAGGAAGGATACCATAAACCCTACATGTTATACTCCCACTTCCCACAAGTCTTTTGGGAAAGATTTAGTCATTGACTGAACAGTCACTGAACTGAAGAAGGAGCTACCCAGGTGAACAAAGTGTGTGCACATTTCTGGGCAAGGTTGTAGCTTTTGTTCGAGGACAGTGGGTACCTTTTCAGAGTGTCTCCTGGTTCTGTGGTGTTATGGCTCCTCTTTTTTAAACTTGTGTTTCTCAAGTCAGGAATTAATAGACAGTGGCCCAAAACTTTTGACCATTCAGCATCAACTGAAAATTCAGCAAACTTTGTTTTTAGCTACAGTTGCCTCAGTGCTTGGGTGGGAGGGCCACATATTGGGTGTGATTAGGCCATCTGAGGCATAGTAACGGGTGACAGGAAAAGCAGTTAGCCCATGTGAGTTGCAATAGTACCTTGTGGGCAAGATCCCAAGGGGGCCCTCCATCCAAGGGAGATCACAGAGGGGTCAGGGAGAGAATTGATTCTCTGAGGCCTATTAAAAACATTCCCAAATGGGGCCATGTGCGGTGGCACACGACTGTAATCCCAGCACTTTGAGAGGCTGAGGCGGGTGGATCATGAGGTCAGGAGATCGAGACCATCCTGGCTAACACAGTGAAACCCTGTCTCTACTAAACAAAATATAAAAAATTAGCCGGGCATGGTGACGGGCGCCTGTAGTCCCAGCTACTTGGGAGGCTGAGGCAGGAGAATGGCGTGAACCTGGGAGGCAGAGCTTATAGTGAGCCAAGATTGCACCACTGTACTCCAGCCTGGGCGACAGAGCGAGACTCTGTCTCAGAAAAAAAAAAAAAAAATTCCCAAATGGAATTGAATAAGATCTGTGCAGATGGTACAGAAAAGGAGGAGTTGATTCGGGGAGAGAAGTAGAATTACTTAGCCTTAATTTAGGGAGCATTTAATGAGTACCTACTAGGGATCAGGCAGCATGCTGTGCTCTGAAGAAACTCCCACTTTTAAAGAAGTTCATAGTGTAGCAGAGCAGACAGACACAATTCTGCAATAATGTGACACATACTATTATAGAAATACAGTTTTTTTTTTTTTTTTTTTTGAGACAGAGTCTTGCTTTGTTGCCCAGGCTGGTGTGCAGTGGCTCAATCTGTGCTCACTGCAACCTCCGCCTCCCGGGTTCAAGCAATTCTCATGTCTCAGCCTCCTGGGTAACTGGGATTACAAGCCTGCGCCAACATGCCCAGCTAATTTTTGTATTTTTAGTACAGATGGGGTTTCACCATGTTGACCAGGCTGGTCTCGAACTCCTGACCTTCAGCTATCCACCTGCCTTGGCCTCTCAAAGTGCTGGGATTACAGGCGTGCGCCACCATGCCTGGCCAGAAATACAGTCTTAATACTGTGGGACCCTACGGGCCTCTAGAGAATGATTAATTCTTTGGGGGAGAGGGTGATTATGTAATTTCACTGAAGTAACATTTGAGCTTGGTCTTATGAGATATATAGAATTTTCCTAGGCAGACAAGTAGGGATGGGCATTCCAATCTTACCTAGGTCAATAATAGGGAGTTTGTACCACCATGTTGATAAGAGGTAAGTATGCTTTTTGCCTCTTGGAGAAATATAAGGGAAAGGGTGGGGGATGTGGAAGGAATCTCATTTAATCCAGTGACTCATTGGGTAACATTGAATCAACAAAATGAAGAGCTGAGCCAAGTGGTAGAACTCTCATTTCAAGATTTTGGTGACTTGGGTTTAAACAAAGTTGGAGAGGGAGATGAAGGTATTTACTGGTTTCTGCTCTATCTTCCCTACTTAGTAAACATCTCACATTAATCGCAGGGCCCACCAAATCTTGCAAAAGTTACTACTTGTTTTCTTACTGCTACCCATTGAATTACTTCTATTTCAACTGTCCTGGCAGGGGCTGGTCAAAGACCTTCTAGAAAAGTGTAGTGATGAATTAATTCTTACGTCAGAAGGATATGGGACTGGATCGCAGTTACCAGGGAAGACCTGGGTCTTCTTAATTTGCTTTTAGTCCCAAAGCAAGTAGTTACCTAAACTGAATAGAGGCAGGAACTCTATCCAGTCTAAGCTCTTGACCCTGTTGTGGTGTTCTCTTCACAGTTCAGCATTTCCTGCTTCCTTAAAAAGTATACTGGTTCCCAGCACTTTGGGAGGCCAAGGCGGGTGGATCACGAGGTCAGGAGATCGAAACCATCCTGGCTAACACGGTGAAACCCCGTCTCTACTAAAAATACAAAAAATTAGCCAGGCGTGGTGGCAGGCGCCTGTAGTCCCAGCTACTTGGGAGGCTGAGGTAGGAGAATGGCGTGAACCCGGGAGGCGGAGCTTGCAGTGAGCCGAGATCGCACCGCTGCACTCCATCTCAAAAAAAAAAAAAAGTATAGTGGTATAAAAGAGGCAGGAATACCTGACTGGGAGTCCTACATTTACTACTTAGCAGTTGGCTGTATGGTCACACTTGACAAGTTGACTAATTTTATTTTATTTTTTATTTATTTATTTTTGAGACAGAATTTCGTTCTACATCCAGGCTGGAGTGCAATCGCGTGATCTCGGCTCACTGCTACATCTGCCTCCCAGGTTCAAGCGATTCTCGTGCCTCAGCCTCCTAAGTAGCTGGGATTACAGGCATGCACCACCACACCCAGCTAATTTTTGTAGTTTTAGTAGACAGGTTTTCACCATGTTGGCCGGGCTGGTCTTGAACTCCTGACCTCAGGTGATCCGCCCGCCTTGCCCTCCCAAAGTGCTAGGATTACAGGCGTAAGCCACCGTGCCTAGCCCAAATTGACTAGTTTTGTGTGTATCAGTTTCCTCACCTGTAAAATACAGAGACTGGACTAAATGACCTCTAGACTGGCTCTGATCTGCCTGACTGACCTTAAGGCTGACAGCTGGTACTGGGTTGGACTCCAGTGGCTATATATACCGAGAACTCTGTCTCCGTTGATAGGTGATAGACTTCTGGAGGCTTCATATGTATTTGGTTTAGGGACTCAAAGCTAACAAGTGGAAGGGGGCTTGAGGAATGGAGTGTTATTCTAGCTGACATTGCTAAGACACCTTTACTGTTATGCCTACTTTGTTGCACTGCTTGGGAGAGCTGCCCACATTAAAGAACATCCTCCATCCCCATCTCCTGCCCCCAGTGGGCTAACCCATGGTCAGGCCTCAATCCTCTCTAGTTAATGGGTCTTTTTTTTTGAGATGGAGTCTTGCTCTGTCGCCCAGGCTGGAGTGCAGTGGCGCAATCTCGACACACTGCAGCCTCTGCCTCCCAGGTTCAAGCAGTTCTCCTGCTTCAGCCTCCCAAGTTGCTGGGATTACAGGCATCAGCCACCATACCCGGCTAATTTTTGTGTTTTTAATAGAGACGGGGTTTTACCATGTTGGCCAGATTGGTGTTGAATTCCTGACCTCAGGTGATCCACCCAACTCGGCCTCCCAAACTCCTGGGATTACAAAGGCATGAGTCACTGCACCCAGCAGAGCTGCACTTCTTTTTTTTTTTTTTTTTTTGAGACGGAGTCTCGCTCTGTCACCCGGGCTGGAGTGCAGTGGCCAGATCTCAGCTCACTGCAAGCTCCGCCTCCCGGGTTTACGCCATTCTCCTGCCTCAGCCTCCCAAGTAGCTGAGACTACAGGCACCCACCACCTCGCCCGGCTAGTTTTTTGCATTTTTTTAGTAGAGACTGGGTTTCACTGTGTTAGCCAGGATGGTTTCGATCTCCTGACCTCGTGATCTGCCCGTCTCGGCCTCCCAAAGTGCTGGGATTACAGGCTTGAGCCACCACGCCTGACCCAGAGCTGCACTTCTAAGGGCAGTTAAATCTGATTTCTTCTCTTCTGAGCTAAAAAGGTTGAAAGAAAGAAAAATCTGCCCCATCTCCCTTTTTCTTGCCTCAGGTTTGAAGGTAATAATCATCATGCCATTTGACTGGTTTATATCAAAAAAAAAAAAAATTGTGGGAAAAAAATCAGAATAGGAAATAAATCAGTTGAATTTTATATGTATTATTTCATTTCTGTATCAGTGATCTTTTGAGAGTCCAGCTAGTATATTTTTTAAATAATACCCTTATAAACATGATGAGATTAAAGATCAAAGCTTAGAGGTGGCCCGTTAATTGCTGTGAACAGGGAAGAAAGCAGGACATATTCTTTCTTTTTTAGAGGTGGGGTCTTGTTACGTTGCCCAGGCTGGTCTCAAACTCCTGGGCTCCAGTGGTCCTCCCGCCTTGGCCTCCCAAAATGCTGGGATTACAGACATGAACCACAATGTCCAGCCAGAACATATTCTTAAGGCTACATATTAGGGTGGGAGGTAGTCTTTTCTTTTTTTTTTTTTTTTTTTTTTTTTTGAGAGGGAGTCTCGCTCTGTCGCCCAGGCTGGAGTGCAGTGGCCGGATCTCAGCTCACTGCAAGCTCCGCCTCCCGGGTTCACGCCATTCTCCTGCCTCAGCCTCCTGAGTAGCTACAGGCGCCCGCCACCTCGCCCAGCTAGTTTTTTGTATTTTTTAGTAGAGACGGGGTTTCACCGTGTTAGCCAGGATGGTCTCGATCTCCTGACCTCGTGATCCGCCCGTCTCGGCCTCCCAAAGTGCTGGGATTACAGGCTTGAGCCACCGCGCCCGGCCGGTAGTCTTTTCTAAGTTAGTAGTTACTGATCTCTGAGAATCCAGGGTTGCTTAGTAGCAAGAAAGCTTGCTGACCACATCTGGGCTCCGGCTTGACTTCCCATCTCTGGGAGTTAGTGACAGGGACTTTGCAACTTAAGCGTGTCTGCAACTGTTTCCTGTCTTTATACTCCCCCAGAGCTCAAGTGATATGTTTAGCTATGAGAATTCAGTCCATTCTAACTCCCACATTTTCCTATATTGTAGAGTAGTAACATTGAGGCTTAATATTCTACCCCTTGGATCACATGCTTTGAAATACATAAAAATGTGGTGAGGGAGTAAGTTGAAAAAACTAGTAACTTTTTCTATTGTTTCTTGAGAGTACAGCATATATATGTCACCTGAAGGAAACTTGATCAGCTTATCATCTGTCCTTTTTTTTATTATTGTGTCACCTGTCTTTATTTATTTATTTATTTATTTTATTTTGAGAGACAGAGTCTTGGTCTGTTGCTCAGGCTGGAGTGCAGTGGCGTAATCTCGGCTCACTGCAACCTCCGCCTTCTGGGTTCAAGCGATTCTCCTGCCTCAGCTTCCCAAGTAGCTGGGACTATAAGCATGTGCTGCCTTGCCCAGCTAATTTTTGTATTTTTTAGTAGAGACGGGGTTTCACTATATGTTGGCCAGGCTGGTTTCAAACTCCTGACCTCAGGTGATCTGCCCGCCTTGGCCTCTCAAAGTGCTGGGATTACAGGCATAAGCCACCGCGCCCGGCCTATTTATTTATTTTTTGAGACAAGATCTCACTTTGTGGCCCATGTTGGAATGCAGTGGCATAATCACAGCTCACTGCAGCCTCAACCTCCTGGGCTCAAGTGATCCTCCCACCTCAGCCTCCTGAGTAGCCAGGATGACAGGCATGTGCCACCATGCCTGGCTAATGTTTTGTTTTTTTTTTTTAATTTTTTAGAGACAAGGTCTCACTATGTTGCTGACACTTGTCTTGAACTCCTGGCCTCAAGCGGTCCTCCCACCTCAGCCTTCCAAAGTGCTGGTATTACAGGTGTGAGCCACCAAGCCGGGCTGTGTTTACCATTCTGCTGGTCTGTCCTTTTTTCCTACAAGACAGTGTGTATGAATACCACGTAAATATGAGATGCTTTAGAAGTAATTCATCCTCACAGATGCCTTAAGCAGCAAGTTTCTTAAATGTGCACAGAACTTTGGAAGTGAATTCAAATTCTGCTCTTTGCCACTTTCACCAATTCCATTCACCCGCAAAGATCCTTATAAATGGGGAAGCTCCCAGCACTTAGGGAGGCTGAGGCGGGTGGATCACCTGAGGTCAGGAGTTCGAGACCAGCTTGACCAACATGGAAAAACCCCGTCTCTACTAAAAATACAAAATTAGCCAGGCGTGGTGGTACATACCTGTAATCCTAGCTACTTGGGAGGCTGAGGCAGAAGAATCACTTGAACCTGGGAGGCAGAGGTTGCGGTGAGCCGAGATCGTGCCATTGCATTCCAGCCTGGACAACAAGAGCGAAACTGTCTCAAAAAAAAAAAGAAAGAAAAAGGAGTAAGCTGAGAATCAGAAAAACAAAAGGAGTGAGTAGCCTAAAATCACAGTGAGTTGTGGCAAAGCAGAGAAGAGAACTCGATCTTGCCTGATTCCAGAAACTTTACCAACTCTGCAGGACTGCCTCTGTCTAGGTTGGCTCTCTGTGATATCTCTATGATAGCTCTGTATTAATGATAGCTCTTTAGTGGCAGGGTTGGAGAATTCTCTGATCCCTGGAAAGCCCATCATTCGGTCCTCATCTGAATTCCATCCAGAAGTGCTTGAGTAGTAACCATAACTATAGACTGTCCAGAAACTAAACTTATTTCCGTCCCTACTAACCCATCTTTCAGTGTCAGGCCTCTCCAAAGCAGTGTTTATAAAACTCTTTTTTTAAAATGATAACTCATAGTTTTAAAAAATGAATAAATACTTTAAAAATAAACTGATTACATTGGGAGACCCCATCTTTACACAAAACAGAAAAAATTAGCCAGGTGTGGTGGAGGATCGCTGGAGCCCAGGAGTTGGAGCCGACAATGAGCTATGATCACTCCACTGCACTGCAGCCTGGGCACCAGAGTGAGACTATCTCTAAAAATTGAAAATAAATTTTAAAATGTTATAATTAAAGATACTCATTTAAATTGAATAAATTTAGCTTTATGAAAAATTTGCTGTATCATCTTTATTTTGATCCTTTCGTCATAGGCCATTGAAAACTTAATCATAAAATGGTACATGTATATCTGGATTTTTAGGACTGACTGACCAAGGGGACTACAGAATACCCAGTAGAATCAAAGTAATTGTCATGTTCCTCTGTATTAATGTAGTCTACTTTGGGACCTTGAATTCTCACCGCTCATTCCTTTGCTAACTTCCTCTTTACCCTTTAGTTCTGTCTCCTTTTTGTTTTTCAGAGACAGGGTCTTGTTCAGTCGCCCATGCTGGAGTGTAGTGGTGCAGTCAGCTCACTACAACCTGCAACTGCTGGGCTCCAGTGATTCTGTCACCACAGCCTCTGCTCACTGCAACCTCCACCTCACAGGTTCAAGCAATTCACCTGCCTCAGCCTCCCAAGTAGCTGGGACTACAGGCACATGCCACCACGTCCAGCTAATTTTTTTTTTTTTTTTTTTTTGAGACAGAGTCTCGCTCTCTCGCCCAGGCTGGAGTGCAATGGCCAGATCTCAGCTCACTGCAAGCTCCGCCTCCCAGGTTCACGCCATTCTCCAGTCTCAGCCTCCCGAGCAGCTGGGACTACAGGCGCCCGCCACCTCACCCGGCTATTTTTTTGTATTTTTTAGTAGAGACGGGGTTTCACAGTGTTAGCCAGGATGGTTTCGATCTCCTGACCTTGTGATCCACCCGTCTCGGCCTCCCAAAGTGCTGGGATTACAGGCTTGAGCCACTGCGCCCGGCCGTGAATGCACACGTATATTTAGTGACTTGCCCAAGGTTCATAGCTAATAAGTAGAACTGGAAAACAACCCAGAGAATTGGACTCCAGAGCCTGTATTCTTCTGCATTGCCTCCTGTATGATTTTCTGTCTTTACTATCTAGTAAGTGGGATTACTGAAATTTTTAAACCCCAGTTTAACTCCAGACCCACTAATTGTGGTGACAAAATAATGTTTCCCCACATATGCCACAGAGTATAATGTCTGTGAAGTCACTAGGATCTGCTTTGGAAAAGCGAAAGATCAATTTGAACAAGCAAAGTACAACTCTCAAGCAGTGCTTAGGTTTGGGAGAGAGGTTTTTGCATGCTCTGCCCATGCTAACTCCCCTTTGAATTTCATAGCTCCTTTCTGCTCAGAGTCAGGATGATGAAATGTATTCAGATTTAGACGATTAGAATCTCAAAGTCCCAACTCCTCTCTGTTCCCTGCCCCACCAGCAGCTTTCTTAGCCCTCTTAGAAGATAGAGGAGTTGATTCAGTGTATTCTTTAATCAAATATTGATCGCTTGCAGACTTACCCTTATACCATCCTCTGGAGACTCCTGTATGTCTTTAGAAGGTATACCTTTCTCTGCCTCTAATTTGGAGGGCTACAGCTGTTAGGCCCCTTTGGTGTGGAGGGTAATCTAATCCCTAGGCACCAGCAAGACAGCTGCAGGTTGAGAGTAGGTCAAGCTTACTGAGTCTTGATAGGCTTTCAGATTTAGAAAGATGGGCAGAAACAAAGTGAAAAAAGTTGTTAATGAAACAGAGTTGATAATGGATGTGATCTGTTGGTTGTATTTCTCTCCTTACCTTCAGCCAAGAATGAGAAAGGATAGATTTTCTGGCAATGGGACCCTGGTTAGATTTTTAGAAATGTCTTATCAGGGAGACCAGTCATATATAAAAGATATAGCAGCATCTAACCTTCTGCCCTTAGGAGGGGTGACTCTTATCCCACACCCCTAGAGTGAATCTCTCATTTTGACAGAGAGCTAAATAAAAAGGAAAAGAAGGCCAGGCACGGTGGCTCACGCCTGTAATCCCAGCACTTTGGGAGGCCAAGGCGGGCGGATCACCCGAGGTCGGGAGTTCAAGACTAGCCTGACCAACATGGAGAAACCCCATCTTTACTAAAAATACAAAATTAGCCAGGCATGGTGGTGCGTGCCTGTAATCCCAGCTACTCGGGAGGCTGAGGTGGGAGAATTGCTTGAACCTGTGAGGCGGAGGTTGCAGTGAGCCAAGATCACGCCACTGCGCTCCAGCCTGGGCAACAAGAGTGACATCTCAAAAAAAAAAAGGAAAAGAAGAGCACAGCACCAGGATGCCAAGGAGATACTGGGGATCTAGGGTACCTGTGGGTGGATCTGGATATTCTTCAGGCCAACTAAAGGCTGATCACTTTGTGTGACTCAAACAAAAAACCTTGAAAACATGGTGGAGAATTACTGGGGAATTAAAAACTCTCAGTTTTCAGTCTCTCTATTTCGGTTCCCTTGGCAGTTAGAGATTATGTGGTAGGGCAAACTCCAGAAGCAGTTCTTACTTTGCTGTTCCCAACTCTTACCCCTGAGGGTCAGCTGCCTGGGACCTTCTCAGAGGTATAACCTGTCAATAGCAGATGACTGCAAGAGCTAAGTCCTCATAGGAGCAAGGAGATGAAGAGATTCTATCCTTCTCTGAAAAGCGATTGCAGCTTCAATGGACGTATGTCTAATTCACTTTTTTTTTCTTGCAGGAGTGTTGAAGCCTGGAAATCCCCTCCCCTTCCCCCCCCTTTACAGCATTCCCCTCCCTCCACCCTTTCCCACTCTGATAATCTGGCCATGACTAGCAGAAGCACAGCTAGGCCCAATGGGCAACCCCAGGCCAGCAAAATTTGCCAGTTCAAATTGGTGCTGCTGGGAGAATCTGCAGTGGGAAAGTCAAGCCTGGTATTACGTTTTGTCAAAGGGCAGTTCCATGAGTACCAGGAGAGCACCATTGGAGGTGAGTGCCTCGGGGTAAGAGGAGATTGAATGTTTGGTAAGGGTTTTGTCTTTTTTTTTTTTTTTGATGGAGTCTTACTCTGTTGCCTAGGCTGCAGTGCAGTGGTGCAATCTTGGCTCACTGTAACCTCTGTCTCCCAGGTTCAATGCCTCAGCCTCCCAAATAACTGGGACTATAGGTGCACCCCATGGCGCCTGGCTAATTTTTGTATTTTTAGTGGAGAGGGAGTTTCACCATGTTGGCCAGGCTGGTCTCAAACTCCTGACCTCAGGTGATCTGCCTGCCTCGGCCTCCCAAAGTGCTGGGATTACAGGTGTGAGCCACCGCGCCTGACCGGTAAGGCTTTTGAAAAGAGATCTAAGACCTGATTATGGAGCTGGCCCTCTTAGTTGCATTCTTTTCCCCAGAAATGGAAACCCTTTATAAAAACAGAAGCCGGGCCCAGTGGCCTACCACTTTGGGAGGCCAAGGTGGGTGGATCACCTGAGGTCAGGAGTTGGAGACCAGTCTGCCCAACATGGCGAAATCCTGTCTCTACTAAAAATACAAAAAATTAGCCGGGCATGTTGGCGGTTGCCTGTAATCCCAGCTACTTGGGAGGCTGAGGCAGGAGAATCACTTGAACCCGCGAAGTGGAGGTTGCAGTGAGCCAAGATTGCACCACTGTACTCCACCCTGGGTGACAAAAACAAAAACCCAATTAAAAAAAAAAAAAAAAAAAAAAGCGGTAAAATAAGCTGGGCATGGTGGCTCACACCTATAATCCCAGCATTTAGGAGGCCGAGGCAGGCGGATCACTTGAGGCCAGGAGTTCTAGACCAGCCTGGCCAACATGGTGAAACCCCGTATCTACTAAAAATACAAAAATTAGCTGGGTGTAGTGGCACATGCGTGTAATTCCAGCTGCTCAGGAGGCTGAGGTAGGAGAATTGCTTGAACCCAGGAGGTGGGGGTTGCAGTGTGCCAAGATTGCGCCATTGCACTCCAGCCTGGGTGACTAGAACGAAAATCCATCTCAAAAAAACAAAAACAACAACAATAACAAAAATTAGCTGGGCATGGTTGCACATGCCTGTAATTCCAGCTACTTGGGAGGCTGAGGCAGGAGACTCGCTTGAACCCGAGGCGGAGGTTGCAGTGAGTCAAAATTGCACCCGTGCATTTTACCCTAGGCAAAGGAGCGAGACTGTGTTTCAAAAAAAAAATCTGGTAAAATAGAGGCTGGAACTAATGCAAAACATAAAGGGTGTCTGTCTTTCTCATCTTTGCTACCTTTTCCCTGATACTACCCCAAAATAGGGTGCTAATTCAATAAAGGATCTTTTATGAGAACCTCCATATTACTCCCTCCCCTTGTTATTTTTATTTATTTATTTATTTGTTTGTTTTTGAGATGGAGTCTCCCTCTGTTGCCCAGACTGTAGTGCAGTGGTGCAATCTTGGCTCACTGCAACTTCCGCCTCCCAGGTTCAAGTGATTCTTGTGCCTCAGCCTCCTGAGCAGCAGGGATTATAGGCATGCACCACCACACCCGGCTAACTTTTGTACTTTTAATAGAGACAGGGTTTTGCCGTGTTGGCCAGGCTGGTCTCGAACACCTGACCTCAAGTGATCCACCCGCCTCAGCCTCCCAAAGTGCTGTGATTACAGACATGAGCCACCATGCCCGGCTGCTTTCCCCTTTTTATTAGTCTTCTTCGAAATGTATTCCTGGACCTACAGCAGATTATTTGAAAAAGTAACAGCCAAATAATATTAATGATGATGGGACTTGCCATCAAGCTTTAAAATCTTCTAATTATTTTTTTTTTGGATACTGAGTCTCACCCTGTTGCCCAGGCTGGAGTGCAGTGGTGCAGTGGTTGCCCACTGCAACTTCCACTTCCCCAGTTCAAGCAATTCTGCTGCTTCAGCCTCCCGAGTAGCTGGGATTACAGGTGTCCACCACCACGCCTGGTTAACTTTTGTGTTTTTAGTAGAGGCGGGATTTCACCATGTTGGCCAAGCTGGTCTCGACCTCCTGACCTCAAGCCATCCGCCTGCCTTGGCCTCCCAAAGTGGTAGGATTACAGACGTGAGCCACTGCGCCCAGCCAATCCTCTAATTAATTCTTTTGTTTGTTTTTTGAGACAGAGTTCTGCTCTTGTTGACCAGGCTGGAGTGCAGTAGCGCCATGTTGGCTCACTACAACCTCCACCTCCCAAGTTCAAGCGATTCTCTGGCCTCAGCCTCCTGAGTAGCTGGGATTACAGGTGCCCACCACCACGCCTGGCTAATTTTTGTATTTTTAGTAGAGATGGGGTTTCGCCATGTTGGCCAGACTGGTCTCAAACTCCTGACCTCAGGTGATCTACCCGCCTCCGCCTCCCAAAGTGCTGGTTTTACAGCCATGAACCACCGTGCCTGGCCCAATCTTCTAATTAATTCTTGACATGACTTTTATCTGAAGCTATTGGGTCTGTCATTTGTTATTCTCCTATTTTGGTTAGAAGAAAGATGACGCCTATAAGTGCCAGTTCTTCTATCCCTCTTAGTTTATGATGTACCCCCATTCCTTAGCCAGTGACATTTCTGGCAGGAAGGACTTAGTCAAGGGCAGTCTTAATCCTGGTTCCAAGACTTACATGTAAGGAGAACTCGAAACCTTTTCCTGTAGCTGAGTATGCTAGGTGGTGACTGGTCTTAGTGTGAGGGCAGTTATATTTTAAAGGGGAGTGGGATGTTCACATTCATCCTCCCACTTACAGCATCTTCCCCTCCATTCTCTCATCCATAGCGGCCTTCCTTACCCAGTCCGTTTGTCTAGATGACACAACAGTCAAGTTTGAGATCTGGGACACAGCTGGGCAGGAACGATATCACAGCTTAGCCCCCATGTACTACAGGGGTGCCCAAGCTGCAATCGTGGTTTACGACATTACTAATCAGGTAAGTGAGCAAAGAAGACTATCCTTGCTGGCCGGGCATGGTGGCTCCTGCCTGTAATCCCATCACTTTAGGAGGCCAAGGCAGGTGGATCATGAGGTCAAAATATTGAGACCATCCTGGCCAACATGGTGAAACCCTGTCTCTACTAAAATTACAAAAATTAGTTGGGCGTGGTGGTGCACGCCTGTAGTCCCAGCTACTCGGGAGGCTGAGGCAGGAGAATCTCTTAAATCCAGGAGGCGGAGGTTGCAGTGAGCTGAGATCGAGCCACTGCACTCCAGCCTGGGTGACAGAGCAAAACTCAGTCTCAAAAAAAAAAAAAAAAAAAAAAAAGAGGGTCCTTGCTTATGTTTAGAGGAGTTAGATTGGAGCAGGGGGTGGGGGGCAGAAAACAGGTTCTTGAAATAGCAAATAAGAGTACAAATTATGCTTGCAAGTGCTAAGAAGATAGATAATGAATTATCAGAGACCTGTGGTTTCAGTGAGGGAAGACCACCTAGAAAAGGTGAATTTTGAGACTCACTTTAAAAGGTGATGGATATGGATTAGCAGTCATTCCAGCCTACTCATTCTTTTCATGTTTTCCTAGGAAACCTTTGCCCGAGCAAAGACATGGGTGAAGGAACTACAGCGACAGGCCAGTCCTAGTATCGTTATTGCCCTGGCAGGGAACAAAGCTGACCTGGCCAACAAGCGTATGGTGGAGTATGAAGTAAGATGGCTCATGGAGTTCCTCTCTTAACACTTCCTCTGTTCCTGGGACCTCTTTTTTTCCAAACCAGCCCTCTCTGAATTCAGACGTCAACTGAGGACATTCATTGTCTCACTCCCCAGTTCTACACCAAGTTAAATACAGCAATACTGTGACCCTAATGACAGCCAGGAGATTTTTAGAGGAGTCAGGAGAAAATTCCAGAGCAGAGGGTTAGGGAAGTACCAGCTGTGGGGGTACCAGTGTGAAAACGGGAAGGAGGGAGCAATTAAATTTGAGGTAAGGGACTATTCAAGTGTCAGAATCCAAAAGCCCCCAACTAACTTACCCTCTCCCCTATAATAAAGCTTTCTGACATTTGTGTTTTGGACTGAGTGGACATGGGGTCATCTTGAGGGAGTTGTCATTAAATTATGCATCTGGGCTAGCTGGCTCAAAGGGGTATTAATTAAGGGGAGGGAACCTAGGATTTTGCCTAGCTGTTGTGCTAGGGAGTGGAAAGCCAATACTGATTCCCACCCTACATTCTGAGCACCAATACCCCCCACTCCTTGCAGGAGGCCCAGGCATATGCAGATGACAACAGCTTATTGTTCATGGAGACTTCAGCCAAGACGGCTATGAACGTGAATGATCTCTTCCTGGCAATAGGTAAGGTCAGAACATCCTGAGATCTTCCTTTTTCCCTCATTTATAGGCAAAATTATAGCTAACCCAAATCAAGGATAGGTGCAAGTATCTCCTTTTGCAAAAACTTTAGGTATGGAAATATCTTAACTTTCTGTTGTGACCTCCATCCTTGGCTGCAGCTTTAGCTCCCTTGTCTTCAATGTGTAAGTTTGCTGGCTGGGCATGGTGGCTCAGGGCCAGGCGCCATGACTCATGCCTGTAATCCCAGCATTTTGGGAGGCCGAGGCGGGCGGATCACGAGGTCAAGAGATCAAGACCATCCTGGCCAACGTGGTGAAACCCTGTCTCTACTAAAAATACAAAAATTAGCTGGGTGTGGTGGCGCACACCTGTAGTCCCAGCTACTTGGGAGGCTGAGCCAGGAGAATCACTTGAACCTGGGAGGTGGAGGTTGCAGGGAGCTGAGATTGTTCCACTGCACTCCAGCCTGGCAATAGGGCAAGACTTCGTCTCAAAAAAAAAAAAAAAAAAAAGTTTGCAAACAGTGAACCCTCCCATCATGAGAACATTCTTTTAATCTCCCAAATTCTCCCTTTCCCCAACTCAGTAGCCATTTTTGGGGGGTGGGGGCAGAGGGGTAGGGAAGTAAAGTCTACCATACCTTGTTCTCTTCTCTTTTTATCTGTAGCTAAGAAGTTGCCAAAGAGTGAACCCCAGAATCTGGGAGGTACAGCATGCCGAAGCCGGGGTGTGGATCTCCATGAACAGTCCCAGCAGAACAAGAGCCAGTGTTGTAGCAACTGAGGGGGTGGCTAGCAGCAAACAAGTATGGAGCTAGCACGAGAGCTAAGAAATAACCTCCATCCCTACCCCTCAGCACACAGCCCCTACGGTAACAGCACACTGAGCCCTGGCTCCCAAGGGCTGCCTCCTGACAGCTCCGTCATGGCACTTTTTAACGCTTCAGCAACCAACACCAGGCAGCTGTTGCCACTGGCCTCCTACCCCCTACTCTGGGGCTTGGGGGTCAACTACCCCCAGGACTTACCTTCCAAAACAAACTTTCTTCACTTTGTATTATAGGTACAAGACAGCGACTTACTTATCTTTTCTCCTCCTCCCTAGTGTTCCTCCCCATTTTTTCAGAAAACGCTTCTGACTCCTGTCCCTTCCCCTTCTGCTTTTGGTCAATCCCTGTTCTTGATCCTCTTTTCTCCTCTCCCCAGGATGCAGAAAGTGGTGAACCCAGGAGCTGAGGAAGGAGGTTTCCAGTTCATTTACATTAAGGGCCCTGGGGGAGAATAAAGCTCAGAGCAGGAGGGAGTAAGGAAACATTTCCTTTTTGTTTTTATTTGGTTGGAGTTTTTCATATTTGAAAACATTGTGGTATCCATGAGTTGGCCTTGTGGAGGATGTTCCTAGGTAGAGGTGAGAATGGGGAGGCAAGCTCTCAGGCACCAGGCAGGAGGTGCCTTGTAAGCAAACTGGGCGGAGGTGGAGGTTCAGTGTCATCTGTGGCTCTGTAACTCTTCAAAGGCCAAGTTTCCCCTCACGCAGCCTCTTAGGTAGTGTTTCCCCTATCATGGGGATTGGACCCCAGAGTCCTCCAAAGAATCTTCACTGGTTGCCTGCATCTTTGGCTCTGCTGTGATCTGATTGGAGGAGGGACAGTTTCTGGTACCCATCCTCTGATTTATACATATGCATTTTTTTTCCCTCTGGCCTTTAGATGGCCTCAGCCCCAGCCACCATATGCCCCTGCAGTTTGCACTTTAATTGATGGTAGTTCAGTTGGGGTACTTATTTTATGGAAGTTTTGATTGATTTACTTCCCCTCTCACCTTCTTTTTAATTCAATGAAATCTGAGGTTAATACGAGGTTTGAGGAGAGGTTATAGATAAAAGTACCAGTGGCAGCTACTCAAGTCCTATCTCCACTGTCAGCTTCCTCCAACTCTAATTCTTAACCTATATTCTTGCCAACCTAGCTGTTGAGTATAGGTTTGCCTTTCCTGGAGAATTAACTGAGCAACTGGGGAGAGTCTCAGGATAGCACAGGCTAAGGTAGGGAAATAAAAATGAGGACAGGCAAAAGGGAGGAGTTTTCTCTCCTTTCCCAGGTTTCACACTCAATTTGATACCCATTACCATGTCTTTTCTACTTCCTTGTAAATAGGTATGATCTTTATTCCCACTGTACAGTCTGTTCTATCCTCTGCCTCCCATCAGGCCCTGTTTCTTTTCCCTTTTGTTAATATCTTGAATTTAGTCCCTCCATCTTTAATCTCCCCATCCCTCCCCACCATGCAACCAGTGGTTTAATCCGTGTACCACTAGGGGCTAGTACCACAGAGGCCTCCTGTGGTGCCCTCATATCATACCACCTGTTCCTGTGGACAGGGAATGACCAGCACTGAAGGTACTTTACAACTGGCTCATATTATCAGAGGACCTTGGTCCTTTCTGAATCTCTAGTCTCTCTTCATATCCCTTATCAGGTGTTTTAAGATGTCTCTGAGAAGCCATCAAGGCAAAAGAGAACTTTAAGTTCCTTGTTCCAGCCTAGAGTTTTGGGAAAGAAAGAAGGAGAAAGGAAAGGTCACAGTGACCTAGGATTGGAACCTTTCTGCTGTTTTGGCTTGCAGACTACCTTCTATCCCAGAACAGCTGAGAAATCTATGAAGCTGAGATTCTGAAGGACCCAGCTTAGTTTCTTCCACTTAGGCCTCAATTCCCTTCCTTTTCCAGGGGCAGCCTTAGTTCCCATGGCCCTGAAACACACACATTTACCCCTTCCTTTCCCAGAAGCCACTGACCCCCTCCCCCACAAAGCACCCAGTGCATCTATTTTGCAAGTGGAAGAACTAGGATGGCTTTCTAAAGTCTCCTAGAAATGAAGCTCTTTCTCTATGCAGCTTTCCCCCATGGAGCAGGAGTGAAGATGTTTCATTGTCTTGGGGCTGGGAAACCACTTCCCCAGGCTTCTCCCTCCCCCACCCCCATAGGAAAAGGATTTGGCCTTAGCTTCTGGGCCTATCGGCTGCCTTCCCTCTACTTCCTAACGCCTCTTCTGCCTTCCTTTGAGCTCTGTTGGGCTTGGGGATCTTAGTTTATTTTTTTTTTATTATTTCCCAGCTCATTTTTTTCTTCTGGTCAGTTTTTTTAAGGGGGGTGTTTTGGTTTTTTGTTTTTGTTTCGCTTCTAAGAAAGCATTTGCCTTTCTTCTTCTCCCAACATAACAATCGTGGTAACAGAATGCGACTGCTGATTTACCAATGTATTTAATGTAAGTAAAAAAAGGAAAAAAAGAAAAGGGCATTGGAGTGTTGCTTGCTTTTTTTTTTTTTTTTTTTTTTTTTTTTTTTTTTGCTATTTGTTTGTCAGGTACTAGGAATTTGGAAGAAAGGATACCCAGTAATGTTTTACTGAATCAGAAACACACCTTGCCCTGTATCTTGATACATCCCATCTTGATACATCCTTATTCCCTTTAATCTTAAACATCTAGTTTGGAAAATAGCCCTTCTATTGCTATTAATCACCCCTATTCTAAGGCCACTAGATTGTTCATCAAATCAAACCCTATTATATCTTTTTAGGTCCTCATAACAGAATGTATATGTGTAGGGTGTGGTCTATGGATCTTTGGGCCCACTGATGAGATTGGAGGGAGGGGTGCTATTTGAAGTATTACATAAAAATATATGTGCTTTTTTTTTTTTTTTTTTTTTTGAGATGGAGTCTCTGTCACTAGGCTAGAGTGCAGTGGTGTGATCTTGGTTCCCAGCAATCTCAACCTCCCGAGTTCAAGTGATACTGTCTCAGCTTCCTGATCTCTGAGTAGCTGGGATTACAGGCACGCACCAACACACCCGGCTAATTTTTGTATTTTTAGTAGAGACGGGGTTTCACCACATTGGTCAGGCTGGTCTCGAACTCCTGACCTCATGATCCACCCACCTTGGCCTCCCAAAGTGCTGGGATTATGGGCGTGAGCCACCGAGCCTGGCCGTATGTGCATATTTCTAGGATCCATTTCTATGTTTCTCAAAGGGGTCCATGGCCTAAGCGTTGAAAAATATCACTGAATTAGTTTTTTTGGTTCATCTTGTAGCTTCTGCCTCAATGGGAAAATTTCCCTTGGATCTGCTCTTGACTCCTAGTGTACTTCAGACCCTTCAGTCCATCACAGTCTAAAGGTTGAGGGAAGGGGGATGAAATAGAATTATGTGTGGTTGCCGGAGGCTTTAAATTCCAAAGAATCTGAAGGAGGATAGGAAGGAGGACTGGTGCCAGACAAACCTGGCATTCTAGGCCTGTCTCTGTCATCTTAGCAACTGTGGCCTTGATCAAGTTAGTGCTTTCTGCCTCATTTCTTCATCTGTAAAATAAAAGCTGAAGATTAAGGTCAATTATGTAAAGCATGTGTGTAACACAAAAGTAGACGACACTATTAGGAAGGAGGCTTTTAGATCATCCCTAACCGACTTCTCTATATCTTCCTTTGGCTGAGACTTTTTTTTTCAGGTTGAAGCTTGTTTTCTCTCTCTCTCTCTCTCTCTCTCTCTCTCTATATATATATATATATATATATATATTTTTTTTTTTTTTTTTTTTTTTTTAATAACTGGTAGGATAGTAGGATAGGTTGGGCATCAGCCTCTTTCAATGATTTGATTGTATACAGATTGAAATCCTTTCCATTTCCAAACACTTAAGAGCCAAAGCCAACTTTTCACTGTCGGTTCCCTTACCTTATATCTCTTAGTAATACCCCACACCCCCGTTCCCTGATTCCTGGTAAAAGCTCTAGTTGGAGAGCGGAAAGGTAAGGAAATGATCTTTCAAAATTAAAGGTGAACACCTTCACTTAAACTAATTAAAATTGTATCTCCACCCCCTGGCCTGTAGAGGGCAGTGTATGGATACATTTGTCCGGGTTAGGGGACTAGGTTTGATACATTTTGTCCTGCATCAAATGACAAAAGGGTAATAGAAAATGTATTATATTTGTGCTCCTTACTTTGAGATAAGAGACTACAACCTTCATACTTCGGGGTGTAAAGCTGCCATTGCTCTTGTTAAGAGGCAGTTTTAGAGATAGGGTCTTGCTCTGTTGTCCAGGCAGGAGTGCAGTGCCACGATCTTGGCTCAGTGCAACCTCTAACTCCTGGGCTTAAGCGATCCTCCCGCCTCAGCCTGCCGGGGGACTGGGACTACGGGCGCGTACCACCAAGGGGCGATTATTATTATTTTTTTTTTCTATGCAAAATAAAAGATGGCTATTCAGTGTTGTTGGTTCATTTTTGTTTGGGGAGAAATTCGACTAGCCCAAGGAATCTCAAATTCTTGGAACCACTATTTTTGGCATTTCTGTTCTCATTCCTGGAATATGAGAATTGAGCGGCTGACCTTGCTTTCTCTAAAAGATAAACAGGGTGGTTGTAGTGGCAACAGGGTAGATAGAGGTATGTACCTTGGGGTTAATTAAAGTGAAGATGACAGCCGGGAGAAACTGGACTGGATCCCGAGGCCGCCTCCAGGGAGGGGCGGCAGGGGCGTCTCAAAGTCTCCCACCTCTCAGCTCAACTTTTGGATTCGTCGTCACCTTCCACACTGCCCGAGCTCCGGACATACAGCCCCGGTGCGCAAGGGTCCCATTCTTTGCACACCAGGGGTACAATGGACTCTGGACTGTTGCGAGAGTGACAGCAAAAAGCCAGCCTCTTCTCCGAGGCTTCTTGGCAACCTGCCTGTCTTGGTTCCAGGAGGCGGGTTTCAGCCAATGGCTGAGTCACCCGCTTCCAGCCAATGGCTGAGTCACCCGCTTCCAGCCAATGGCTGAGGGGATAAGCTGAGGGGAATGAGTGGTCCCTTACTGCAGCCGGACGCAACGGCGCTGGCCCCGCCCCTCGAGAACTGGCTGAGAGCTGGGCTGGTGAAATTGCATTACTGAGGACACTGGACTCGGTAAGGAGGCTGGGGGTGGGAAAGAAGCTGGGGAGGAAGGGCTGCTGAGCTGGGCAGCGGAGAGGGCATTGGTGTCCAGCTGTGCTCCGAACCTCGAGGGCAACAAAACTATCAGTACCTGCCTCCACTCCCTCTGTCTGGGTGCTCTTGAGATCACGGAGTGTTGCCACAAGACCCCTTTGTGCCTGAATGTCGGATGTATCTTCCTACCTAAAGTGCCTGTGGGGAGTGAGGGGTCATCACCTGCACCAACGGGTGGCATTTCTGTATTACAGCAAAAGGCTGCCCCTCCCAAACCTGGGATTCTGGGTTGACTGAGTTCACCTACGAGTCAGCACTACCTGCACTGCTGTGGTCTAGTACAAACAGGCTGCTGGCATTGAGGTAGGTGGCAGAGAGTAAGGGTCCCTTGGCCTAGGGTCAAGGTGAAGACTGCTCCTATTCCCATCTCTAGGTTTTTTTGCCTCCCTACCCACGACCAACCCACCCCAACACATTGGTCTCCAGCATCTCATCAGCAGTTTAGACATTTCTCACTCCTCACTCTGGCCCTGCTGGGTCAGTGCTCTCTGTTCAGCAATGTGAGGAAGAAACTTGCAGGGCAGAAGGCAGAAAAATTACTTTCCTTCTCCAGCGTGCCTCTGACACTCTGGCCAATAATTCCTCAATTTGCTGAGCTCACCACAGTGGCATAGACAAGATTGAGGTGGTCCGGGACCCTGGGTTGGGGTCCGGTTCCTAGCTGGGTTCAGTTTTTTTTAGGGTGAATAGGGGGAGAGTTGGGGACTGAAAGGCCTTCAAAGACAATGTTATTATAGTAGTCTCCCCTTATCCAAGGTTTTGTTTTCCTGAGTTTCAGTTAGCCATGGTCAACCGCTTGGAAAATAGGTGAACACAGTTCAGTAAGATATTTTGAGGCTGGAAGTGGTGGCTCATGCCTGTAATAATCCCAGGACTGGCCGGGCGCGGTGGCTCAAGCCTGTAATCCCAGCACTTTGGGAGGCCGAGACGGGCGGATCACGAGGTCAGGAGATCAAGACCATCCTGGCTAATACGGTGAAACCCCGTCTCTACTAAAAAATACAAAAAAACTAGCCGGGCGAGGTGGCGGGCGCCTGTAGTCCCAGCTACTCGGGAGGCTGAGGCAGGAGAATGGCGTAAACCCAGGAGGCGGAGCTTGCAGTGAGCTGAGATCCGGCCACTGCACTCCAGCCTGGGTGACAGAGCGAGACTCCGTCTCAAAAAATAAAAAAAATAAATAATCCCAGGACTTTGTGAGGCCAAGTTTGAAGGATCACTTGAACCCGGGAGTTTGAGACCAGCCTGGGCAATATAGTAAGACCTCATCTCTACAAAAAAAAAAAAAAAAAAAAGCCATGCATGGTGGCTCACGCCTGTGGTCCCAGCTACTCAGGAGGTTGAGGCAAGAGGATGGCTTGAGCCCAGAAGTTTGAGGCTGTAATGAGCTGAGATCACACCACTGCACTCCAGCCTGGGCAACAGAGCGAGACCCCGTCGGGGGCAGGGGAGGGGAGGGGAAGCCGGACAGTGGTTCATGCCTGTAAACCCAGCACTTTGGGGGCTGAGGCAGCAAGAGGCCAGGAGTTCAAGACCAGCCCTGACAACACAGTGACACTCCCATGTCTACAGAAAAATTAGCCAGGCTTGGTGACACACGCTTGTAGTCCCAGCTAGTGGGGAGGCTGAGGCAGGAGGATGGCTTGAGCCCAGGAGGTTGAAGCTGCAGTGAGCCATGATTGACACTCGCTCCATCACACAGGCTTTTTTTTTGTTTTGAGACCAGGTCTCACCCTATTGCCCAGGCTGGAGTACGGTGGTGCCATTATGATTCATTGCAGTCTCGACCTCCTGGGCTCAAGCCATTCTCTCATCTCAGCACTCCTGTCCTCACCACCCCAGTAACTGAGACTACAGACAGGCATCACCATGCCCAGCTAATTTGTTTTTTTTTTTTTTCTAGAGACACAGCCTCACTATGTTGCCCAAGCTGGTCTTGAACTGCTGGGGTCAAGTGATCCTCCTTCCGTGGCCTCCCAAAATGTTGGGATTATAGGCATGAGCCACCATGCCTGGCCAAAAAAAAATGTATTTTGAGAGAGAGACCACATTCATATGACTTTTTTTGGTTTTTTTTTTCGAGACAGGGTCTCGCTGTGTTGCCCAAGCTGAAGTGCAGTGGCACAGTCACCTCACTGTAACCTCAAACTCCTGGGCTTAGATCTTCTCACCTCAGCCTCCAGAGTAGATGGGACCACAGATGCACTCCACCATGCCCAACTAACTTTTTATTTTTTGTAGGGACGGGGTCTCCAACTCCTGGCCTCTAGCAGTCCTCCTGCCTAGGTCTCCCAAAGTGCTAGGATTATAAGGGTGAGCCACCACACCCAGCCCTTTTAGTATAGTATAATGTTATAATTTTTCTATTTTGTTATTGTTGTTAATCTCTTTTTTTTTTTTTTTTTGAGGCAGAGTCTCTCTCTGTTGCCCAGGCTGGAGTGCAGTGGCGTGATCTTAGTTCACTGCAACCTCCACCTCCCAGGTTCAAGCAATTCTCCTGCCTCAGCTTCCCAAGTAACTGGGGTTTACAGGCACATGTCACCACGCCCAGCTTATTTTTGTATTTTTTGTAGAGATGGGGTTTCCCCATGTTGGCCAGGCTGCCTCGAACTCCTGACCTCAGGTGATTTGCCCACCTCAGCCTCCCAAAGTGCTGGGATTACAGACATGAACCACTGCGCCAGCCATTGTTGTTAATCTCTTACTGTGGGTAATTTAGTACTTAAACTATAAGAGGTATGTATGTATGGGGGAAAAAACAGTAATATAGGGTTTGGTACAATCTGTGGTTTCAGACATCTACTGGGGGTCACAGAACATATCCCCAGTAGATAAGGGGGTACTACTGTACTTGTTGACTCTTCATGTCAGCTCTGCTAGGCAGGTATCATTTCAGAGATGAGGAAGCAAGTTCAGAACAGCTTGGAGTCTTGCTCAGGAAATTGGGCTGGTTAATGAATAGCAAGATCCAGTTTCACAAACCCAAGGCATTTTGCCCCCAGAATCTGGGCTCCTTCACCCAATTAGGCTGCCACTACTTTTTTTTTTTCTTTATTTTTTTTATCCCTGTTTAAGTCAGTCTGATCCACAGTTGTCCTCTGCTGACTTCAGAAATAATAATCTGGCCAGTAGACATTTGGCTTCGGTCCTTTAGGCTGTTTGCCCCAGGCATTGTTCTCTATGGTGGACGAAGTTCAGAATGGAAGATGGGAGAGAGGCGATTCTGATTCTAGAAGCACCCATCCCTCCTACCCCACTCCCCACACACATTACCTGTCATCCTGTCAGCACAGTCTGTCTCTGAGGTGCTCCAAGTTTTCTCTAAGGGCCCATTTGGACTCCCACTCTGAGGACTCCCCATTTGCCCAGAAAGCTCCTTGCTGACCACCTCTGTGTCTTCCTCCCACCCATTCCCTTAGGCCTCCCTAATATCCCCTCCCAGGGTCTCCCTATCTTGATCCCAGAATCTTCCTTCTACAGGTCTGCTACAATGCTGCTGCTGCACAGAGCTGTGGTCCTCAGGCTCCAACAGGCCAGCAGGTAAGCCAGCCCATCCCAGGACTTGCCCCCTAGCCCCTACCTCCCACCCTTAGTGTCTTTTACAATGTCATACCTTGCAAATAAGATAGTTGAGAGAGTGTGTCCAGGGAGGAGAGAGAAAGCCAGATCCTACTTTTCCCACCTATCCCTGGAGAAACTAAGTTCCAACTGAAGGAACCAATGGCCAACCAGGGAGAAAGAAGTAGACCCCAGGCCTTCACTGACCCTTTCCTATGACCATACGTGCTACTAAGACCTCTCTCTCTTCCAGACTCAAATCAATCCCCTCAAGGATCTACATTCAGGCCTGCTCCACAAATGATTCATTTCGGCCCCAGTACCCCAGCCTCACCTTCTCTGGTGATAACTCCAGCACCCGGGGATGGAAAGTCATGGGAACCCTATTAGGTCTCGGTGCAGTGTTGGCCTATCAGGACCATCGATGCAGGGTAAGTAAGGAAGGTGCTTCATTGTCAGAACAGACTGGGCACAGTGGCTCACACCTGTTATCCCTGCCAACTATAGGAGGCCAAGGTGGGTGGATCACTTGAGGTCAGGAGTTTGAGCCCAGCCTGGGCAACATGGCAAAACTCCATCTCTAGTAAAAATACAAAAATTAGCCAGGTGTAGTGGTGTACGCCTGTAATCTCAGCTACTTGAGAGGCTGAGACACAAGAATTGCTTAAACCCAGGAGGCTAAGTCTGCAGTGAGCCGAGATCAAGATCGGGCCACTACACTCCAGCCTGGGTGACAGAGTGAGACTCCATCTCAAAAAAAAAAAAAAAAAAAAAATTGTCAGAATAAAGGAATCAGTCCTAGTAAACTCCACAAGCAACCCAGGCTGTGACCTGTGTTCTTGCAGTTACAACAGAGTCCACAGTGACAGTCTTCATGCACAGTGGAGATGAAATATGCTAATCTGCTACCTTCACTTCCCAGTGGCCAACACTGTGGGTTGGGTCAGGGTGAGCTAGAGTGATTTCTTCTTCTTTTTTTTTTTTTTTTGAGACAGAGTTTCTTTCTTGTTGCCTAGGCTGTAGTGCAATGGCATGATGTCAGCTCACCGCAACCTCCACCTCCCGGGTTCAAGTGATTCTCTTGCCTCAACCTCCCGAGTAGCTGGGATTACAGGCATGCACCACCATGCCCGGCTAATTTTGTATTTTTAGTAGAGACAGGGTTTATCCATGTTGGTCAGGCTGGTCTCCAACTCCCGACCTTAGGTGATCCGCCCACCTCGGCTTCCCAAAGTGCTGGGATTACAGTCATGAGTCACCATGCCCGGCCGAGTGATTTCTTCTTAACAGTCTCTTCCCTTTTATCTTACTCCTTCCCTGCCGACAGGCTGCTCAGGAGTCAACACGCATATACACTAAGGAGGAAGTGAGTTCCCATACCAGCCCTGAGACTGGGATCTGGGTGACTCTGGGCTCTGAGGTCTTTGATGTCACAGAATTTGTGGACCTACATCCAGGGGGGCCTTCAAAGCTGATGCTAGCAGCTGGGGGTCCCCTAGAGCCCTTCTGGGCCCTCTATGCTGTTCATAACCAGTCCCACGTGCGTGAGTTACTGGCTCAGTATAAGATCGGGGAGCTGAACCCCGAAGACAAAGTAGCACCCACCGTGGAGACCTCTGACCCTTATGCTGATGATCCTGTACGTCACCCAGCCCTAAAGGTCAACAGCCAGCGCCCCTTTAATGCAGAGCCCCCGCCTGAGCTGCTGACAGAAAACTACATCACACCCAACCCTATCTTCTTCACCCGGAACCATCTGCCTGTACCTAACGTGGATCCAGACACCTATCGCTTACATATAGTAGGAGCACCTGGGGGTCAGTCACTGTCTCTTTCCCTGGATGACTTGCACAACTTTCCCAAGTACGAGATCACAGTCACTCTGCAGTGTGCTGGCAACCGGCGCTCTGAGATGACTCAGGTCAAAGAAGTAAAAGGTCTGGAGTGGAGGACAGGAGCCATCAGCACTGCACGTTGGGCTGGGGCACGGCTCTGTGATGTGTTAGCCCAGGCTGGCTACCAACTCTGTGAAACTGAGGCCCATGTCTGCTTTGAGGGACTGGACTCAGACCCTACTGGGACTGCCTATGGAGCATCCATCCCTCTGGCTCGGGCCATGGACCCTGAAGCTGAGGTCCTGCTGGCATATGAGATGAATGGGCAGCCTCTGCCACGTGACCACGGCTTCCCTGTGCGTGTGGTGGTTCCTGGAGTGGTGGGTGCCCGCCATGTCAAATGGCTGGGCAGAGTGAGTGTGCAGCCAGAGGAAAGTTACAGCCACTGGCAACGGCGGGATTACAAAGGCTTCTCTCCATCTGTGGACTGGGACACTGTAGATTTTGACTCTGCTCCATCCATTCAGGAACTTCCTGTCCAGTCGGCCATCACAGAGCCCCGGGATGGAGAGACTGTAGAATCAGGGGAGGTGACCATCAAGGGTTATGCATGGAGTGGTGGTGGCAGAGCTGTGATCCGGGTGGATGTGTCTCTGGATGGGGGCCTAACCTGGCAGGTGGCTAAGCTGGATGAAGAGGAACAGCGCCCTAGGAAGGCCTGGGCATGGCGTCTGTGGCAGTTGCAAGCCCCTGTGCCAGCTGGACAAAAGGAACTGAACATTGTTTGTAAGGCTGTGGATGATGGCTACAATGTGCAGCCAGACACTGTGGCCCCAATCTGGAACCTGCGAGGTGTCCTCAGCAATGCCTGGCATCGTGTCCATGTCTTTGTCGCCCCATGAGCATGGAAAAGAGCCACTTCAACCCCTTTCCCCACCCATTAGCCTCACTGCTTCAGAAAAATCTTTCCCACCCCTCAACTTCTTGGATCACAACTCTGGCTTCCTAAGCCATACCCAAGTACATATATAGCACATTTCACCCAGGGCCTCTCCCTCTTTGGACACTATGTTACATGTTCCTCTTGGCCTTTGAACCTGTGCCAGGAAATTTGAGCTGTTACAGCAAGGGGCTAGAAGTGAGACAAGTAATTCTGGAGACAAGCACTATTTTGTTTTCGTACCCCACCTCCGTTTCTAATGCCTACTGCCATCAAGGCCTTGTTTTGCTTTTCTTTTTGGATTCTTCAGAGAAATGTGTGTGGCATGTTTAAGAAAAGTGTATATACTATTATCTCTCCAGGTTGCAAAGTTGTGAGGAGAGCAAGGGGCACAATCATCTCCCTTTAGAGTTCTACTTTTCTAATAAATAGTCTGTTTAAGATCATGACTCTTGGGAAGTGAGCCTATTGCAGGAGGGAGGAGGAATTTGTACTGGGATGTATAATGAGATTAGTCCAAAACAAACAAAATTGGGGAGGAAGACAGAGAGGAAGTAGGCTTGTAGGTTAAGAAGTGTGGCTTCTGGCTGGGCACAGTGGCTCATGCCTGTAATCCCAGCACTTTGGGAGGCCAAGGCAGGTGGATCACTTGAGGTCATGAGTTTGAGACCAGCCTGGCCAACGTGGCAAAACCCAGTCTCTACCAAAAATACAAAAATTAGCTGGGTGTGGTGGCGGGTGCCTGTAATCCCAACTACTTGGGAGGCTGAGGCAGGAGAATCGCTTGAACCAAGGATGCGGAGGTTGCAGTGAGCCGAGATCACACTACACCCCAACCTGGGCGACAGAGCAAGATTCCGTCTCAAAAAAAAAAAAAAAGGGAGGGGGGGCTTCCTTCTCTGAGGTCTGGCAGTATCTGCAGGGACACCTAGGTGATTGACTTCAGGATACCATGAAGAGAGGAGAGGTGACAAAAACATGTATCCTCCAACCCCTCTCCCCAACAATTCCAATGCACTTGGCAAGAAAGGCAAAGGGTGCTAGGAGTTTAAAATCAATATTGTCTAAGAATCACTAAGCTAAAGGGAAAAGTCAAGCTGGGAACTGATTAGGGTAAACCTGCCTCCCATTCAAAGTCATCCCTCTGCTCACTGAGATAAATGCATATCTGATTGCCTTCTTTGAGAGGAATACAACCATTTGCCTTTTTTTTTTTTTTTTTTTTTTTTTTTTTTTTTTTTTGTAGAGACGGAGTCTCGCTCTGTCACCCAGGCTGGAGTGCAGGAGTGCGGTGGCGCTATCTCTGCTCACTGCAACCTCCGCCTCCGGAATTCAAGCAATTCTCCTGTCTCAGTGTCCCAAGTAACTGGAACTACAGGCACACACCACCACGCAGGGCTAATTTCTTTTGTATTTTAGTAGAGATGGGTTTCACCATGTTGCCCAGGCTGGTCTTGAACTCCTGAGCTCAGGCAATCTGTCTGCCTCCCAAAGTGCTAGGATTACAGGCCTGAGCCACCAAGCCCGGCTTTTTTTTTTTTTTTTTTTTTTTTTTTTTTTTTTGAGACGAAATCTCACTCTGTTGCTCAGGCTAGAGTGCAGTGGTGCAATCTCAGCACACTGCAACCTCTGCCTCCCGGCTTCAAGCGATTCTTCTGCCTCAGTCTCCCAAGTAGCTGGGACTACAGGCGCCTGCCACCACGCCCGGCTAGTTTTTTATTTTTAGTAGAGACGGGGGTTTCACAATGTTGGCCAGGCTGGTCTTGAACTACTGACCTCAGGTGATCTGCCCTCCTCGGTCTCCCAAAGTGCTGGGATTACAGGCGTGAGCCACTACGCCTGGCCCCATTTGCCGCTTATCTACCTATTACCTGGAAGCCTCCTCCCAGTTTTGAATTGTCCCGCCTTTACATATATTGATTGATGTCTCTCGTCTCCCTCAAATGTATAACACCAAGCTCTGCTCCAATCACCTAGGGCAAATGTCGTCAGGATCTCCTGAGGCTGTGTTACGGGCGTGCGTCCTTAACTTCGGCAAAATAAACTTCCTAAATTGAGACCTGTCTCAGATTTTTGGGATTCACAAGGTAAAGAGGGAAAACTTGGCTCTAGGGCCTGACGTGCCAGGCCACATAGGGTGTCCAGTGTGTGCTTAGATTGCAAACTGGGTGCAGATTAAAGGCTAGTTTTTGGGTTACCTTCGGCAGGCGACGGCGCCTTTCGGACTTGAATCTTTCGGCGCTCGGCTACTCTCCCCTAGCTCCTCTCCCTTTTTCCCCCAGCAGTCTCCCGGGCTTGGGGACGCTCGGTGTTCGGCCACGCCGCCTGTCGCCTGGTAGTGGGACCGGAAGTTGTTAGGGGGAGGGGGACGGCTGTGATGGGGGGGGTTATATGGGGGGGCAGGTCCCTTCTCAGGTGAAGCTGCTGATGGAGATGGAGCCGCCGCCGCCGCCGCCTCTCAGAGCCCGGGTCCTGGCTCCGGCCCGGCGACTGCCGCCGCCTCAGTGACCCCACTCCCCCCGCACTGGGCCGCCCGGGCCAGAGTGGGGGACCCCCCCGCCCCCCGCCTCCCTTTTCCCCAACACCGTTCCCTCTCCCCCACCCCTCACAGCCTGCGCGCGCGCGCGGAGACTCCTCAGGTGAGTGAGGGGCGGGGCTTGGGGGGGGGTAAAGCGAGGGCGGGGCCTCGGTGGCCGGGGGCGGGGCCTGAGGGGCTCGGGCGTGAAGGAGCGGGGAGACGTGGGCGGGGGAAGGGGCCAGGCTGAGAGAGGGGCGCGGGTTGGGCTGGGGCCCGAGGGGTGGAAGATGGCCGGGGGAGTTTGGCCCGAGGCCCCAGTATTAAGAGGGAGGTAGCAGGGACTTAGGGGGCCTAAAAAGGCGGGAGACAGATCACCGCAGGGGTCTGAGGACATGCTGGAGCTGGCAGTCGCGGGGCTCCTCCGTGGGGATGTGGTTTGGGTATACAGCAGAAGGACAGAGAGGAGAAAGGAGCAGCAGAGAGGGTATCTGAACAAAACAAGAGAGGGACCCGGGTGTTGGGTCGAGGAATGCTGAAGACAGGAGTCTGGGGATAAAGACGTAGGCCTAGGTGAGAAGATCTGGGAGGCAATGAGCATACTGGGAGAAACATGTAGAGAAGAAACTTAGGATGGAGTGAGAAGTGCACAGTGTAGGGTGAGAGGTGTAGGGAACTTGGGAAGCAAGGCTGGGAAGGAAGAGATTCACTACCTAAGAGCCCTAAGAAAGAAATGCAACGGAGGAAACCCCAGGGCAGACATCCAGATGGGAGCTGCAAACTTGGGAAGCAGGCTGCCTGCTTCCTGTGTACCAAAACAGCCCTCCCTGTACCTCCTCACACAAATCCCATTTTCTTACCCCTTGGCTGCTAGAGTTGTAGGTTCTCGCTTTTTAAATTTTCTATATTGTTTCTGTGCCTTTAAAAAAAAATTATGATTAGTCCTGTCTGGGAGCAGTAGAATGTTTAACGGAACCTGGACCTTTAGATATGTTCATGAAATATTGTACCCCAATCCCCCTCCAAGGTCAAGAACCTATGAACTCTGCTTCCAGAATTTTTTTTTTTTTTTTTTTTTTTGAGACGGAGTGTTGCTCTTGTTGCCCAGGCTTGAGTGCAATGGCGTGATCTTGGCTCACTGCAACCTCCATCTCCTGGGTTCAAGCGATTCTCCTGCCTCAGCCTCCCAAGTAACTGGGATTACAGGCGCCCACCACCACCCCTGGCTAATTTTTTGTATTTTTAGTAGAGATGGGGTTTCACCATGTTGGCCAGGCTGGTCTCGAACTTCTGACCTCAGGTGATCCACCCGTCTTGGCCTCCCAAAGTGCTGGGATTACAGACATGAATCACCATGCCTGGCCAGAAAATTTTTTGCATACCTTATTTTGCCCCATTTCCTTCTCTCATGAACAAAACTGTCTCGTGTTGTGACTCTTATCAACCCTGGCTTATATGTCTAGTAGTTCCTACTGTGCCTGTCTCCCCGGCCTGTGCCCTCAAAGCATCAGTGTTGGGCATGGTATGTTCCTGACATGCTCACATGTCAGCTTTAGGTGTTCCAACATCATGGTCAACCAGATGACCATTGAAGCCTGTCTCCCCTTACTGATACTTGCTCACTTTGCCTGGGTGAACAATATCCTTGCCTGAGTGTGGACAATATCCTTAAGGAAGCATGAAAATGTTATCTGACTACCTAGAATATTTCCACTTAAGATAACTCAGATTCTGAGGATAAAGCCAGATAAAAGGCCAAATCAGACAATCTTTGAAAGCATAGTGTTTCGTTTGGTTGGGGCACCAGCTGGTAATCCCTCACCTCCTCATGGACCTGCCAGTAGATCCATGAATCTTTCTCCATCATTTGTAGGAGGACTTCAGCTTTCCCTACTAACAGCCTAAAGTCAGAGAATCCAGACAGCCCCTTGGATCATGAGAACAGTCAGATGAGTAGCTCCTGAGATAAAAATAAAATCTTAAAAGAAGAAAATAGCTTTACCATTGGGAAGCAAGAGAAGTTTCACTGGAGCTTCTGGGGTGGGCTTCAGGATGGTGAGAGCTGCCCTCATTTTGGCAGCTTCAGAATTATACCTTGCCCTAGTCAATAGAAGTTGATGTCTCAAACACAAAATATAATGTCTTTGTTGCCCACTGAGTGCAGTTAGTTAGTTGAACTGTAGCTTTTGGGCAATCCCCTTCCTCTGAGTAGGTTAAGGGTAAGGCATATTTCAGGACTTGGCTCAGAAATAAGTCCTGACTTTTTTCCAGTGAAAATGCAACTGAAAGTCTCTTTATACCCTCTTAGTTTGAAATCTGCAGCTTGAACTTCTCAGCATGGGAGAAACTTATCCCACCTTTCACCCTACCCCCCCACACACAACAGTATCCACAAAGGAATTCTTTTTTTCCCCAACTGGCCACCTCTCTCTGTCTCTACACACACACACACACACACAGACACACATGCCAAAGAAAAAGAAAGATAGGTATTTCTAGCCTCATTTTACTCTGTAGGAACAAATAAGAGTGTGGGACCCTGTGAGTGTGGACAATACCACAGGCAGAGGGACTCCCTTTCTTTATTGGTCTGTTGACTCTGCTGAAGAAAGCTTTAAATTCCAGGCTTTGATTTGCTTCCTCTTCTTAAAAGAGTTATGAACTCTGTTCTGGAAATAGAGAGATAGGTTCAAAGTTTATCAGACAAAAGCATCTAAGAAAGGGTAGTGCTGATATGAATGCTGATATGAATGACCTGGTCCAGCTGGGGGTAGGATCCACATTGTAGGCTCTGATGCAATACATATGCTGGCGTAGTCCTCGAGCTAAGAGGCCGTTTCTACTTTAAAGAGACTTAATGATCATCTAGTTTGGGGTTTTCCTCAGGTCCATTATCTCTGAAAAGAGACATAGGAGGAAGAGGATTATTTATCCTCCCATTCATAAGCCTGTGTTTCCTGTTCAAGGATTTAGGTCACCAAGACGCAGACCCAAAAACCATTCATTTAATAACCCAAGAAAGAAGGCAAGCAGGGTGGCCCAAATCTTCCAACTGGGGCAAGATTTAATAAAGTGTTCCAGTAGAAAGAACCCTCTAATGGTAACTTGGGCTCTACATGTCCTACTTCTGTTGTTAACCAGATGGGTGACTCTGGGCTTAGTTTCTTCTGTTAAAAACCAGGAAATTGTAGGTCATCTTTCAACTCCATTTCAGCTCCAGGATTCCTCAGGTCCTGGAGTACCCCTGCCCTAGACCCTCCACATGAAGAAGAGAGGCTTACCAAATTGGATTGTCAGAGCAAAACTATTAGCAGTGGAGCCTGAAAACATCTTTCTGGCCCAGACAACAGTGAGCTTTTTTGATCAGCATGTATTAGGGACTTTTGGCTACAGTTGCAATCAAAGGCAATTGTTCCTGTCTCTTCTACATTTTTTTGCTACTGTACCCTAGTCAGAATAGTTCATTGAGACTTCCCTGTAATTTCAAACTTCACTTGAGAGCGCTAACCCTGTTTTGGGCATCTTTGGCTTTAAAACTGATCATTATAAAACTCAAATTGAATTTCCTTGCTCTACTTTCTCCACCCCTGCCCAAACATACCACTGAACAGCAGTGACTTTGTGAGGACTTTCTATCAACAGAGAGCTATACTTTGGGGTATACCCAAAAACCCCAAAAAGTATCATCTCCTGTGTATCATATCTAGTGATTTAACGTGTTTAGTTTGGCCCTTTTCCTTAGTTCCTTATGTCCTGAAATGAGACATGGGAGGGATAGGATTGTTTCTTCTCCCACTCATAAACCTTAGCCTTCTCTCTCTTCTGCAGTCTACATGGGGAGGACAGAGAAGCGCAAAGAACAAGAGAAAAGATGCATCCATCTGAGATCTAAAAGGAGACAATGAGGTGATATTTTCCCCCTGCCCAGGTGTTGTGTTTTCAGCTCTTACCCCTTTTTATTTTAGAGACTGGCCATTCCTAGGATGACCTGGGAATTCATCCCCTCTGCACTGCTCCCCAAGCACTTGGATAATGAAGCTGAGCTGTCTTCAACTGTATTATATGTAGACAGAAGGTCACCATCTACAGCCTGGTGAAAAATGAGTCAGATCTTTCCACTGTAAAGACAAACACATGAGCTGAGCTAAGGTTGGTGGGTTTCCTTCAGAGAGCACTAGGTTGACCCTAGAGATCATTTCAGAGCTGCAAATTGCTTGATGTCTACATCTTTTTCCTGGAAAGGGGCTTGCAGACAATGGCTAATTCCATACCTTTCCCTGGCCCCTTTGCCTCTTCTTCCTCCTCAATTATGCAAAGCTTTGATAGAGAGCAGAGCCAGCTATGTGATTCCAACATGTTTTTGCTCAGATTTCATTCAGTTCAGGAAGGCACAGATAGTAGAGGATGATGCTGTGGGTTTGCTCTACTTGTAGCACTTGAATGGCTCACACCCAAGGCACATGGGAAGTTCTGTCTTTTTAATAACCACTGGTCTCCACCTCAGAACCCAAGTACTAAGGGAAAGTGGAGAAAAATTTTCCACTTCTGCCTGTTACAGTTTGGGAATAATAACACAAACATGGTATGGATCCTTGCCATTCTCTCTACCTTCACCCTCTTTCCCAACAATATTCTGCTCATGACCTTTTACCCCCTAGGCCACAATTAGCGTGTGTTAAATGACTTTTTTTTTTTTTGGAGATGGAGTTTCGCTCTTGTTGCCCAGTCTGGAGTGCAATGGCCTGATCTCGGCTGGCTGCAACCTCCACCTCCCGGGTTCAAGTGATTCTCCTGCCTCAGCCTCCCGAGTAGCTGGGATTACAGGCATGCACCACCACCCCCAGCTAATTTTGTATTCTTAGTAGAGACGAGGTTTCTTCACGTTGGTCAGACTGGTCTCAAACTCCTGACCACAGGTAATCCGCCTGCCTTGGCCTCCCAAAGTGCTGGGATTACTGGCGTGAGCCACCACACCTGGCCTAAATGACTTTTTTTTTTTTTTTTGAGATGGAGTCTCACACTTTCACCTAGGCTAGAGTGCAGTGGCGCAATCTCCGCTCACTGCAAGCTCCGCCTCCCGGGTTCACGCCATTCTCCTGCCTCAGCCTCCCAAGTAGCTGGGATTACAGGCGCCCGCCACCACGCCCAGCTGATCTTTTTGTATGTTTAGTAGAGAAGGGGTTTCACTGTGTTAGCCAGGATGGTCTTCATCTCTTGACCTTGTGATCCGTCCACCTCGGCCTCCCAAAGTGCTAGGATTACAGGCGTGAGCCACTGCGCCCGGCCTAAATGACTTTTTTTTTAAGGTCTCACTATGTTGACCAGGCTGGCCTACAACTCCTAGACTCAAGCAGTCCTCTTGCCTTGGCCTCCCAAAGTGCTGGGATTACAGGTATGGACCACCATGCCCGGCCTAAATTCCAGTTTTGAAGTGTTACTGGATTAAACAGGATTCTTTAGAGTATTTGAAGAGTTTTAATCACTTGTGATGTCCATCTTATTTCAGGCTTTCAGAGCCACCACATAGAGAAAACCTGACTTTCTCACATTTTTATCACCAATACTTAGAGCCGTGAGAATGTTTCTGGGGAAAGGGGGGTGGTAGCTGATACCTGATCTCCTCTTGGAAATCAGACTCTGGATTCGTCCTCACTGCTGCCTGTCAGGGAGCCTGGTGGGAAATCTTCTGTCTAGAAAGGATGCCCATTCCTGTTCAAATGTGTTATCATGTTGATGGGAGAAAGCTAGGGCCATGGAGGACTCTTGTTTATGCCAAGTGGATTCAAACAAATGGGGAAGAGCTAGGCAAGTGGCACATGCACCTGTAGTCCCAACTACTCATGAGGCTGAGAGAGGATTGCTTGAGGCCAGGAGTTTGAGGCTGTAGTGTGCTGTGATTGTGCCCGTGAACAGCCACTGCACTCCAGCCCAGACAACATAGTGAGATCCCATCTCTAGTAAATATAATAAATAAGAATAGGGAAGAAAATTTGTGTCTCCAGAGGTTACAATGACGAGCGTTTCCTCCCTCCTCACAGAGATATTCCTTTTGAATTGGAACACTGATTGTTTCTAGTTGCTTTGTATTCAGCTCAGAGCTCAATTTACAGTACATATGTGTCTACCCCCCCATCACTGAGTGACAGTTATGTTGCTTTATTTATTTATTTTGTGACAGAGTCTCACTCTGTCACCCAGGCTGGAGTGCAATGGCATGACCTTGGCTCACTCCAACCTCTGTTTCCAGGGTTCAAACAATTCTTATGCCTCAGCCTCCCAAGCAGCTGGGACTACAGGCGCGTACCACCAAGCCCAGCTAATTTTTGTATTTTTATTAAAGACGGGGTTTCACCACATTAGCCAGGCTGATCTTGAACTCCTGACCTCAAGTGATCCGCCTGCCTCAGCCTCCCAAAGTGCTGGGATTACAGGTGTGAGCCACCGCCCCCGGCCAACAGTTATGTTGCTTTAAAGCCAACCTCCTTCCAAGATCTTTGATCTAAAACTGTCTCATGTAACTAACTTCCCTCTCCTTATACCTCCTCCTCTTGCAATGTGTCTCCAATTGGCACTGCCTAATTTGACCCAGTTCCTCTAAGGAGACACTAAGATCTGCCTGGCTGGTTAGGCAGGGGAGGAGGTGCTCTGAGGGGTAGAGAGTAGGAAGGCTGGGCGGGATGTGCTGCAGGGAGACTTGAGCAAAGAGTAAAGTACATATACTGATTTGCTCCTGGTTTGCACAGAAAACCAGGACTGAGAATAGAGTTTCAATCCAATACCCTCTCACTTCCAGGGTTACCAAGTTGGTATTAAAACCAGTGCGGTGGCTCACGCCTGTAATCCCAATGCTTTGGGAGGCTGAGGAGGGCAGATGACCTGAGGTCAGGGGTTCGAGACCAGCCTGGCCAAGCTGGCAAAACCCCTCTACTAAAAATACAAAAATTAGCTGGGCGTGTTGGCGCACACCTGTAATCCCAGCTACTCAGGAGGCTGAGGCAGGAGAATCACTTGAACCCGGGATGCAGAGGTTGCAGTGAGCCGAGATCATGTCACTGCACTCCAGCCTGAGTGACAGATCGAGACTCCGTCTCAAAAAGAAAAAAAAAGAAAAAAAGAAACAAACAAAAACCCAGCTGGAGGCAGCTAAGTACTGATTTTGCCCAAGATGTGTCACAGAGCACATGTTAAGAGCAATTAAGCAGGAAAACTCAGCTTACTGTTAGAAAGAAAGTCCAACTCAGAAAACAACTCCTTCAGACCCTTCTGGAAATTGTTTTGGGGCGATTTGGGCAGAAGTCCAAGAATGAGATACACTTCCTGAGCCAGTGCTAGCTGAATGCTATGCTTCACCTGTTCTGCCCACCTAGTGCTTATCTAGCCCTTCATTCATAGAGGCATTAGGCATACTGCATGCACACACACACACACACACACACACACACACACACACACACAAGTAATACGAGCATATTTCTTCCTGTAGAGCCAGCTGATTTGTTCTTCCTTTTAAAGTAACAGACCCCACTCCCACAGGGATCACACCAAAGGAAAAGATGCCTTACCTGCTGTTAGAACCAGGGAAAAGAATTAGCCGAGTGTGGTGGTCCATGCCAGTAGTCCCAACTACTCAGAAGGCTGAGGCAGGAGAATTGCTTGAACCTGAGAGCCAAACTCATGCCACTGCACTCCAGCCTGGGCAACACAGTGAGACTCCATCTCAAAAACAAAACAAAAACAGAGAAAAGCAAGAAAACCCATGAAAGCCTTGAGTAGCCTGGCTTTTGAAAGATTTAATAGAAGGAGGACACCTCAGAGAGGCAGGCAACTTGTGTTCTTGTTCTTGTCCTATTCTCGCCATGAACCCTGGGACAAGTAACTTCACTGCTCTCAGCCTCAGTTTCTCTCAGTTTCTCTAAGCAGAAAACAGGAAAATCCTGCTCACTCTTGCCTCTCCTGCATGGGGAGGTGTGCGAGGGAAGTTTCAAGTGGCACTTTGGGGTTTTTTTGTTTTGTTTTGTTTCGTTTTGTTTTGTTTGAGACAGTGTCTTGCTCTTGTCGCCCAGGCTGGAGTGCAATGGCATGATCTCAGCTCACTGTAACCCCCGTCTCCTGGGTTCAAGCAATTCTCCTGCCTCAGCCTCCCGAGTAGCTGGGATTACAAGCGCACCCCACCACACCCGGCTAATTTTTGTATTTTAGTAGAGACGGGGTTTTGCCATGTTGGCCAGGCTGGTCTCGAACTCCTGACCTCATGATCGACAGACGGGGTTTTGCCATGTTGGCCAGGCTGGTCTCGAACTCCTGACCTCATGATCCGCCCACCTCAGCCTCCCAAAGTGCTGGAATTACAGATGTGAGCCACCACACCCGGCTTCAAGTGGCACTTTGAACTTTGCATTCTTTTTTTTTTTTTGAGATGGAGTCTCCCTTTGTTGCCCAGGCTAGAGTGCAGTGGCGTGATCTCTGCTCACTGCAACCTACACCTCCCCGGTTCAAGCAATTCTGCCTCAGCCTCCCGAGTAGCTGGGATTATAGGTGTGCACCAACACGCCCAGCTAATTTTTTTGTATTTTTAGTAGAGATGGGGTTTCACCATGATGGCCAGGCTGGTCTCAAACTCCTGACCTGAGGTGATCCACCTACCTCGCCCTCTCAAAGAGCTGGGATTACAGGCGTGGGTCTCCACACCCAGCCCGAGCTTTCCATTCATTTTGAAAAGCCCCAAAGGGCAATTATGAATCTAATTATTTGGAAAGGAAAGGGGCCCTCAATACCAGACTGCCCTCCTTTATCTTTTGATCTCTATCTCAAGTTGCATGGCTAGTTCCAGAGAGTATGAGTTCTCTAACAACTGTGAACTTGGGCTCTTCTAATCATTGTTCCTAAGGGACCCTTCAAGGAACCACTTATTACTGTGGCTTGTTCTAGTGGTCTGGTCCCAAAGTTCACTTCATCCCAGGAAGGATGTCAAGAAAAGAGGGTTAATAAACTTAGAGAATTTTTTTCTCTATGCCCTGGCTTCCTAGGGAAATAGGGTTGATACTAGCAATCTCTCTGGCAAAATTTAAGAGAGAATTGCTTTGTGAAGTGAAGGTAAGCCCATGTTTCAGGTTTTCTCATGAGCCTTTAAAAGGAGTCTCTCAACTCCAGACAAGAACTGGGTGGGGGGCAGGAAAACAGATACTTTCCTCTGTGTGCCTTCCCGCACCGCCTCATCCCCACCCTCACCTCTCTCAATATACCATTGTAAGCAAACCAAATTTTTTTTTTTTTTTTTTTTTTTGAGACGGAGTCTTGCTCTGTTGCCGGGGCTGGAGTGCAATGGCGGGATCTCAGCTCACTGCAAGCTCCGCCTCCCGGGTTTACACCATTCTCCTGCCTCAGCCTCCGGAGTAGCTGGGACTACAGGCGCCCGCCAGTCACTTCGCCCCGCTAGTTTTTTTTTTTTTTT